>NW_028293157.1:0-285000 GCF_960531495.2 Zeus faber | reverse complement strand
CCGCTCCCATCCAGTTGCATTGCCTCCGTGGCCCTGGGACTCTGGCTCCCTATAAACGGTGAGGAGGTGTTTTAGTAAGGTGAGTGTTTACAGGGGGTGCCCTAGGCCAGGCGAAACCAACACGCCTGCCTGATTGTCGCCCTGAAGATGGGGACGGCTGCAACTGGTGATCTGCGTCGGACTTTGAAAGAATCCTCGCCGCTCCCATCCAGTTGCATTGCCTCCGTGGCCCTGGGACTCTGGCTCCCTATAAACGGTGAGGAGGTGTTTTAGTAAGGTGAGTGTTTACAGGGGGTGCCCTAGGCCAGGCGAAGCCAACACGCCTGCCTGATTGTCGCCCTGAAGATGGGGACGGCTGCAACTGGTGTTCTGCGTCCGACTTTGAAAAAAATCCTCGCCGCTCCCATCCAGTTGCATTGCCTCCGTGGCCCTGGGACTCTGGCTCCCTATTAACGGTGAGGAGGTGTTTTAGTAACGTGAGTGTTTACAGGGGGTGCCCTAGGCCAGGCGAAACCAACACGCCTGCCTGATTGTCGCCCTGAAGATGGGGACGGCTTCAACTGGTGACCGGCGTCGGACTTGTGGAAAAATAAAAATATTAAATCCTCGCCGATTCAATCCATTGCTATGTGTTCGGACGGGGACGGGGACGCGGACGCGGAACTCGGAACTCGGAATTCGGGACACGGACACGGCCGCCTTCCGGGCCCCGGACCGGGGCTTTGCCAACGGCGCATTAAACCCAGAGCAGTGCGTGTTACTCGGCGGCCACGAGAGCTTCCGCCCGCCCTTGGTCCCGTGGTTCTAGCCCGTCGGGAAGTGCTCCGACCGGGGATGGGCCGCCTTCGGGCCCCCGAACCGGGGTTTGGTCAACGGCGCATTAAACACAGAGCAGTGCGTGTTACTCGGCAGCCACGAGAGGTTCCGACCGCCCTTGGTCCCGTGGTTCTAGCCGGTCGGGAAGTGCTCCGACCGGGGATGGGCCGCCTTCGGGCCCCCGAACCGGGGTTTGGTCACCGGCGCATTAAACCCAGAGCAGTGCGTGTTACTCGGCGGCCACGAGAGGTTCCGACCGCCCTTGGTCCCGTGGTTCTAGCCCGTCAGGAAGTGCTCCGACCGGGGTGGGGCGCCTTCGGGCCCCTGAACCGTATAATATAAAATAAAATAATATTAAATAATAATAATAATAAATACAATAAAATGAAATAAAAAGGTGCACAGCACCTGGTATTCCCAGGCGGTCTCCCATCCAAGTACTAACCAGGCCCGACCCTGCTTAGCTTCCGAGATCGGGCTTATCTTTTTTTTTGTTTTTTTTGTTTTTTTTGTTTTTTATTATAAAAAGCAGGCTTATTACATTTCATTTCTTATCATAAAACATTTCTTTTGTTTCTTTCTTTACAACAGCCCAGTCAGTCCCTCCTCTTCTCCTTCTGGAGATGCGCAATCTGGCGTCACCCATGCTCTTCCAAATTAAACTCTATTCCCTTCTCCTTAGAGATTACAACTGTTGCGCTACCTCTGACTAACGACTCCAAAATCTCCTTCTTATATTGCCATATTGTTTTAATATTTTTCTTAAATAATGCCTCAAAAAAAACCCATATTGATATCTTTTTCCCTTCTTAATGAGCCATGTTTCTTCTCAGCCAGATTGCGTATCTCGCAGTACTCAGCATATAGTTCAAGAATTCCACATTGACCTTTTTATCTCTGTCTCCCACACCAAATATAAAAACCTTCTTCCATTGTGCACCACTCATATATTTCTCCCCCCCATTGTCTGCTATCAAATTCTTAACCTTCTTAATCTTTTTAATTCTGTACATTCTGTATATATGTGCATTATCGTTTCTACTTCTCTCCCACAGACGTCACATTCTCTACTCACCTCTCTATTTATCTGATGTAGAATTTCATTGGTATTGTTAAGGAAATTCTTCCGCAATGATCGGTGAGGTTAATCTGCCCGCTACAAGAAGACAAAACTGAGAATATCCAGGATTATTTATTCTGCAGAATAAAGAGAAAGATTCAGTACTGCTCCAAAGCAGCGCTAGGATCAATCTGATATCACAGAGAAAGACAGGAGGCTTTATACAGTAGAAACAAGTAGGTGTGGTTTGGGTCAGAGGTCTCAGACGAGTCTGCCTTCCCCCTAACTGTCTTCCTGGCTTCCTGGCTTCCTAGAATGTAAATAACGGGTACTTGCAACCTTGACGTCAGGCTGAATGGGGGTTGCATGACAATGCACTTCCAGGTGTCCCCCATCTCTATAGAAGGTAAACAGGCCACGTGTGATCTGATTCTTTCATATTAGAATTGACATTGTAGGAGCAAGACATTTCTCTTTACATGAACTCTGGGGTGTTCCCGGGAAGACAGACAAATGTTTTCAAACCCCCTTTTGGAGGTAGAGGCCTTTGTCCTCATTCAAAATAGTTGATCGTAATCATTTTTCCCTCACAGTATATATACGGTTATGCCATAGTTTGAAGTCATTTTGCGCGCACTCTAGACTATTGCATTTAATATTTGTTTGTTGCCATATTTCTTTACTTGTAATTTCCTTGAATATTCCTCTCCAAGTCATTTCAGCTGTTGGTCTTTTATATTCCTTATCCCTGAATATTTCATATAGTGCTTTCGCATCCCAGTCTTCTAATTTTCTGACTCTCCCTTCGCATTCAATCTTTAGCTCCGGCAGCGGGCTCATTCTCACCCCTCTATGGCTCCTATCAATCATGCTCACCCATTCTATCGGCACCACACTTTTAATTCTCTCATATAACCTGCTTATCTCCCCCCTCTTTACCTCCTCATTCCATTCCCTCACCGCATCCATAATCAGCCCTTCTCTCAAAAACCCCGGTATCACCTCATATGTGTAATCCTTTAGTTGTCTCAACCCCGCATACCAGAAATCCTTATCATATATAGTTCCCTGGTTATATTTGAGTCTTTCGTTTAGTAGTACCGGCTGGTTTAGTACCATGTCTATTGTGTCACAGTTATATACAATATTTTTTAATAGCTCCGCCCATACCAAGAACACTTCTTGGTAATAGGCTGGCACTGTTGTCATCATACTTTTTTTCATAGATACTAACAACCCATATTCTTGGCATCCTGCATGCTTATAAAGCAATTCTTTGAAGAAAACCTTCCATCCATTCTCCTCTTTATTAAATATATATTTTTTAATAGTCTTGATTCTCGCCGCCTTCCACCTACTCCTCAAATCAATTAGGTTGAGACCCCCTTTTTCCCTCCCCCCTATCAGGGTCCGCCTCGCTCTCCTTGCCGGCCCTCCATCCCATATAAACTTCCCTATTATACCCTCTATCTCTTTAATTACCCACTCCGGCATATCCATTATATTCATGACATATCCTATCTTTGCCATAATCAACATATTGACTATCACCACCTTTCCTGCTAACTTTATTTTTCTAGTTTTCCAGTGGTTCAGGCAGCATTTCATTTTATTCAATACCTCAGTCCACGTCATATTCCTCTCCTCCTTCCCATCAGCCGTCATGAAAATTCCCAATATCTTAATGTATTGATTATTCACCTTCAGTTCTTTCTCCTCTTCACCATTTCCCACATCTCCTATGTACATAATTTGGGACTTCTCTATATTTACTTTAGCCCCTGATGCCCTCCCATATTTTTAACACACTCCAAAATCACTCCAAGACTCTGCCTATCCCTAACTGTTATAGTAATATCATCTGCATACTGATTAAGACAGCAGGTCCGCCCTCCTGGCATCTCTATGCCTCTAATTTTGTTGTTCTGCTCTATTAGTCTCGCCAGTGGCTCAACCGATATGGTGTAAAGAATTGAGGACAGGGGGCATCCCTGTCTCACTGACCTGCCGAGTTTAAACACGTCTGTCAACACCCCATTACATTTGACCCGGATTCTGGACTCGCTCAGTATTGTTTTTATCCATCCTACCATCTGTGGACCATACCCAAATGTGGTCATTGTCCTGTATATGAACTCATGACTAACTCTGTCAAAAGCTTTATTTAAATCCAGAGCAGCTAGTATTCCTCCTGTCTGTGCCATGTGTTGTGTTAGGTCTCTGATTGTATGTAAGGTGTCAGCTATATCTCTTCCTGGCACACTATATGCCTGTGCCGTCCCAATAATTCCTCCCAGTGTCCGTTTTAACCTGTTTGCCAGAATTTTTGCCAGAATTTTGCCATCATTGTTTTGAAGAGTTATTGGCCTGTAGTTCTTCAGTTCTTCTGTGCTCCCAGTCTTATAAATAAGCTTAATTATTCCCGTTGCCATTGACTCAGGCACGCTCCTTGTATTCTTTATCCCTTCAAATATCTTTCTTAATAAAGGTGCTATCCCCTCTTCAAATTTTTTGTAAAATTCTGATGTTAGCCCATCCCCTCCCGGACTCTTCCCTGTCGGTAGCGCCCTCATGGCTAGTTTTATCTCTCTTATGTTTAAATTCATCTCACACTGTTCTCTATCTAGCTTTGTGATTCTTGTTTTTACATACCTTAATATCTCTTCTCCTTCCTCTGTGCTGACTTCTTCTTGCTTGTATAAATCTTCATAGTATTCTTGTATCGTCTCTATTACTTCTACATATCCCTCTATCAATTCTCCCTTCTTATTTCTCACTTGTTTTATGTAAGCCTTTTCCTGCACACTTTTTTCCAGTCTCAGAAAAAAGGCCGTACATCTCTCTCCCTCCATTGCATATTTTGCCCGGCTTCTTATTAACGCTCCTCTGCATTTTTCTTCCTCATGCTTCCCTAACTCATGCTTCAGCCGTACTAGCTCCCTCCCACTATGTTTAGGGTTCTGTTCAATAAGCTCCAACTCTTCCCTTATTCTTTTCTGCAAGCTATCAAATCTTTCTTGCCCCTCCCATCTTCTTCTTTTGGCATGCCTAATGCTGGTCTTCTTAATTCTAGTTTTAAGTTCTTCCCACCACTCTCCCTCTTCCCCCTGTACCATTTCCCTTATGTTCCACTCTTGTATTATTGTATCTATCTTCCTGATATATCCCTCATCCATTAGCAAGTCTGCATTCAGGCACCAAGTACCCCCTCCTTTTTTCTTATCCCCTTGCCCCAGCTTGAACCACATTTTTGCATGGTCACTAAACCCTACAAAAACATACTCCATGCTGTGTACTCTCCCTATCCACTTAGGCCCTACTAGACATAGATCTATTCTGCTCTGCTTCAACTCTGACTTCCCCATCTCCCTTCTTGAGTACCCCCTCTTTCCTCCATTCCTTTCCCTCCACACATCCACCAGTTCTCTACGCTCCATTAAGTCCAGAAAGGTCTTCCTTGAGGCGTCCACTTTAAACTTGCTCATTCTTGGTGCGTCCAGCCTATCACACCACACATTAAAATCCCCCACTATAATAACGTATGGCACAATAAGCGGTTCCAGGCTCTCAAAGAAGGCCTTTCTGTCCTTTTCCACATTTGGAGCATAGATGTTGAGCAGTCTGCATTTTATTCCCTGAAATTTAAATTATATTGCAACTACCCTCCCCTTCCCGTCCACAGCACTCTGTTGTACTTCTTCCAGCACCCCCCTCTTTACCAAGATCGCCACACCACATGATGTATTTGTGCCATTATTTACATATATTTCTCCATTCCAAACTTCTCCTAGCAATGGAATCATTTCCTGCGTCCATCCCGTCTCTTGTATACATATAATATCAGCATTACACAGCATAACTAGTTTCCTAAACTTCTCTCTCCTCCTCAACCCATTTGCATTTATTGAGGTGATGTTGTAAACATTAATTCCCAGATCATTTTATGAGAAGTAAAATTATCATTCTTATTATTGCCTCTTGCTCACACCCTCCTCCTCCCCATTTTTCTCCCTTCCCTCTCTCTGTCCCCTTTCCCCCTCACCTTCCTCTTGGTGACTAGTGCTCTCCCAGGAGAAAAATCCATCGTTCCGTCCTCTGAGCCAGATGGCCCTTCCTGTAGTAAGTCCAATGCCTGGGATGTCCCTTCTGCACCCCATTCACAATCGTCCTCCTCCGCTGGTTGGTGCACTCCCGTACCTCGCACTTCTCCCACTCCGTCCTTATCCGCCCGGTCCGTCCTCGCACATCCTCCAGTCACCTCCTTCTCAATTCTCTTCCTTCCCGATCTCATCTGGCCTGGCTGGATGTCGTCCTCCTCCGCTCCCCATTCGTCCGCCACTCGCGCCTGCCGCTCCTGCTGCAGCCCCGCTCCGTCGTCTTCTTTCTCCGCCATTTGCTCCTCTCCTGCATGCTCCTGTTGTGCGCTCTCTCCCATCGCCTCCAACAGCTCTCTGATGTTTCCATCTTCTGACCCCATCTCTCTGCATTCACAGAGATCCGCTCTCTACTGGCACTCGTTACACGTTGCGTCCTTCGTTCTGCATTCTCTTTTGTAATGCCCCTGTTGTCCACATTTGTAACATTTAAAGTCCGGACATTCCCTTAGGACGTGCCCCGGCCGTATGCACTGTCTGCACACTTTTAATTGCCGATCATGGATCACTCTACAGTGCTCCACTCCGGCTAGCGTCTCAAATTTTACCGAGTACGGCA
This sequence comes from Zeus faber, assembly GCF_960531495.2. Taxonomy (NCBI): domain Eukaryota; kingdom Metazoa; phylum Chordata; class Actinopteri; order Zeiformes; family Zeidae; genus Zeus; species Zeus faber. The sequence continues at coordinate 278,411 of NW_028293157.1, read as the reverse complement.
ACGATGTGATGTCTTTCCCAAAGCGGACCTTCCGAAATCTCGTCCCTTCTGCAATATTAGTTCCTGGCCACATTATCCGCTTTATCGGGGAGATCGGCGTCACGCCCCATTAAACAAGTTTTGCTATTATAGCCGCGTCTTCAAGGTAGACCGGGAGGGACATGAATGATACAACTACCTCCTCCTCTTCCACACGCGATCCCGCTGGACCCGTTTCTTCCGGCTTCCGCTCTGTCATCCGTGGTAGGCGTGTCAGAGCGGTATGGCCGTGCGCCGTCAGCACATGTGGGGGTGCAACTTTTTTAGGATACCTCAACCTTGCTGTCGCAGCGCGGCTGCCTCCGTCCGTCTCTCCGTGGCTCCGTCTCGCCACGCGCGGGTCCCAGTTCTCCACGGCGCTACACCTCTCCACGAGTCCCTGTCCCTGTCCCTCCGCCGCTCTCGTCCTCCACAACACCCGGCGCATCCTCCGACCCTCCGTGCGCCGTGCTCCGTGCGCCGTGCTCCGTCTCCCCGCCCCGCCCCCGGGCTCCACTTCTCCGCCTCTGCCCCTCCGCCGTTCCGGTCCTCCCCGACACCCGGCGGTAATGTAATTATTACTATTTGTATTTAACTGATTTGCAAATTTGATTATTTAACAATTATTTAACAGCTGAGTTAAGGAATACTGTGTTCACACTCAGGCACACTGTTGCCAGAGCACCCTGGAGGGATTATCGCTGTGACACTGCTTCTTACAGTGGTACACCTCTCCTTTCATTTTATGATAATGTATGAGAACAATAATTTAAGCACCTTAGGGTTTTTTCACAAAAGCCCAAAAGCCTGATTTCCTGCTGAGAGACTTGCCTACTCCTGCATTTCCGAGAAGGTCTGTGAAAACCTTGTATACAAGATCCAGTTTGGCCAAAGTCAGGCTGAATAACTTGAGACATTTTCTGAGCAACGAAAAAGCTTCTGTTATGGAAAATCAAATGCAAGCGTTGACTCCTGCTGGTCCTTCCCTCCACCAATGAACATGAGGTGTTTGGCCTCCAAGTACAGCAAACACACAATTGAAAAAGATGTGCACAGTTGAGGAGCCTAATCAACTGTGCTCCTTCGGAACTGGATTCGGTGATGTCACTGCATCAGACTAAACATGAAACTAAATGACTGCAATTGGAATTTCTACTACAACTGAGAGCTGTGGAATGATTGACCACCTGAAGTCCTGCTGGAAATGATATCTGTGTGATAACCATGGAGGCTGCTTCTGTGTTTTCTTAGCCATTGCTATTGTAGTTTATTGATCTGCTCATGTCGTAGATACACAGGAATTCCAAAAATAATTAGAACAAGATTTTTACAGTTTCTTTTTTTCCTCTTATAACTCCAGCCAGCACAAAAGAACGTTCATTATTTGAGTCATGATATTTATTTTATTTTAATTTTGTCTCCTCAGGGTCGCACCCTGGCATGGCCTTTCTTGGCTGTTGTGGTTATTGTTGTTTTTGGATCATGGAACGAGGCAATGCTTGCCAAGCCATTACACGGTAGAACCATTTGTTGTTTTTCGAACAATGTTTTTACACCAGCTCCATGTTGGGTTTGCTGGATTACTTTAACTGTGGATGAATAAGATGGTTTAATGTAAGCTGTGTTGTTGTAATCTTATGGAAATGAATTATGTCTTGTAGCATACTGTGCTTGGAAACTCGGAGCCGGGGTCATTGGGTTGATTACATGCTGTAGCCTTTATCTTGCTACAAAGCAAACCGGCTCATTTCTCTCAGACATCAGCTCTCCATCATCGACTTATGCAACTTTTACTTTGCTTACTCCAACTTCTCTTCTTCACTCTTATGGAGATTCACATGATTGCTTGACAGCGATAGCCCTTGTGACTTCGCCAAGATCTTGTTACTGAAGTTCTTGAAAAGTTCAACTACAATGATTTAAACTCATGAGTACAACAAAAGGAGGATTTTGTTTGGTTTGTTTGTCCGTCATCTGTTTTTGTATAAAACTGTGTGTCTATCTTGTACAACCGGTTGTGTTTGTGTTTCTATCTGTGTTAAACTGTTTTTTGTTTTTGTTTTGATTGCATGAATATGTACAGACAAGTGAGATACGGTGTGGTGAAGCTGTTTGATGAGACATACATAACATCTGTTTAATGTTGTGATCTCATAACCCCCCCTTTTGATCTTCCTATTTGTGTTGTTTACATTAATGTACTTGACCCCATCTCTGTAGGAAATGCAGCCAATAGCCAATGCAGCCATCAAAGCCGCCATACCCAATTTTTGCTTTGTCTAATGATGGTTGACGACACAGGCTCACTTACTTTGTTTTTTCCTCTACTCAAAGGTATCCTGCACAAAATTATTGAAGTGGCAGAGCCACTTGGTACAGTATGTACTGAGCGGCATCTTTCCCACGAGTTTTTTCATTGTTTTACTTGTTTGACATAAGGTACCATTTGTCAAAAAGGAGGGGTATAGTTAGAGAATTAAGTAAACATAATGATTGTGCTTAGAACAATGCAGGGACCTCATGATGGACTTATCAAGCTGATGCCTTGTCATGATTAAAATATTGTTTGGTGATAATTGACATGTTTTTCAGAATGGAATCCCAGTATAGGTAATCTCTACTGAGTTTTCATCCTGTCATGAGTGATGATGGGAATGCGAGGACGATCACATGGTGCGACAGGACTGTGCCAGCATGAATTGCTGACCAGGAGACCAATGCGGTTAGGTCTGTCTTCTCTTGACAAAAGCCACATATGAATTACATCACATAAACCAGTAGTGATCAGATTGTCCAGTTTAGTATTTATCATTGTTAGATTTACTTTATTAATGGATTGTGTCGATGGGATTATGTTCAGGCAACATTCGAGAATTGCGTTCTAGGAAAATTTGATTCATGATTTTTTTTTTGGGTTTGTTTTCTAGTTAGAATTGTAAGATTGTAAGAAGACGCCATTTACGACCACCTCAGAGGCACCTACAGTGACCCCAACAGAGAACAACTATTGGGATCCGTCTGAAGCACTGAGAACAACACCTCCGTAGCCAACAGTGGATTTCAACCTGACGAACCCTAGTCTGAAGGAAGTGGAGGAATTTGTGAAGAGGGCAAGAGCCGGCTCTGCGCCAGGGCGAAATCACTTCTTGCCCAGAACTCTTGCCCATAAAAAGGCCTTTGGCACAAAGCTGTATGCAATTCCTTCAGAACCGGCCTGAGTTAATTTTCCCTCCCTTCATTCTAACCTGAATCCCAAGTAGGTCATTGCGAAACATGACGGAATTGTTCATTTTACAGTAACTGTAAGGCTGTCGCAATGAACTTGATTGAATCAATGCCATCTCATGGGAAAAAAGCTATAGCAGCTTGGATGATGAAATGAGCCACTGATAGCTGACTCTCCTAAGGTTTTGCCTACAAACAACCAAACTAAGGCTGCTGTTCCGGTTTTCTAAGCGACTTCAGCTGAACTTGGTTCATTGATCTCGTGGCATGATTCTCACTTTGGGTGAGAGAGGGCCAGTGTTCAACTCCCGGAGATGCCCAGGAGACCAATTCTAACTCAGCCATGTAGAGGTTCAATGCTGTAATGGTTTGCACTTTGGACACTGAATCCAGTGATCTGAGTTCAAATCTCAGTGGAACCTGCATCGGTTCATTTCTGCACTTTTCGCTCAGAAGTTGTCTGACACATCCGTCCAGGAATTAAAGTCACACATTCAAAAATGAGACAAAGAAGCACTGTTCTGATATAATTATGTTGTTTGACAACCTCACATGTCATTGTTGCTCTTCCTTAACAAGTTGACTGTGTATTACAAAAAGAGGCCTAGAACTCAAGCAGTGTGGATGTCGCAGAAATGTACATACTTTATATTTGCAAATCAGTTAAATACAAATAGTAATAAGTACAATAATGTACAAGGAACTTTGAATGCTGGACATGTTATGGCCTTACTCAATTGTAGAGCATTTGTCTTTGATCTGATCTCTTTGTCAGTCCTCCTAGCCTTCTCAATCAGAAGCTGTTACATCTACTTGGAGTCGAGCTCTAGTGCTGAGGTTGCTGTGTAGTGTATCACTGCTCGTATTGTAGTACTGCAACTTGGACTACTGGTTTGACTCTGCACATTTCACTGCTATTTGCTGATCTGCCAACAAGCTTGTGTTCCAGACACACCCCCTATTCAGGTAAGTCCTCTCTTATGTGGGCGTGCTCTTAGCCAGGTGCAACCCTAATCACATGAGCAGCTGTATTCTATCACATGTTTATGGTCCTGCCCTTGAAGCGTCAGCTTCAAGCGTTGGCCCATTTGTAGTCGCTCTCGTGTGAAGACGCTCTGTGTAAAGACGCACGTCTACCTCTGTACGTCAAATAGAAGTGCATTACTGACTAAATCTGTTTTATTGTTGTCGTTTGTTGTTTGTCCTTTTGCTGTTGTTTTTCTTGTTATTATTGCTGGTTCAGTCTTATTTGGCACTTACTTTGTCCTAGCTGGTTCAGGTTGGTACCGTCATATCTGCTGCTAATTGCTCAGCCATCAGCAAGGGTGTGAGCCAAGCAACTCCCTCTAATCAGGAAACCCTTTGTCTAACTTTCTAGGCGTGTCCTCCGTCCGCTGAACAGGGATTAATACCCTTCACTACAAACTGAACTCTGAGTCGAGCTCTAGTGCTGAGGTTGCTGTGTAGTGTATCACTGCTCGTATTGTAGTATTGCAACTTGGACTACTGGTTTGACTCTGCACATTTCACTGCTATTTGTTGATCTGCCAACAAGCTTGTGTTCCAGACACACCCCCTATTCAGGTAAGTCCTCTCTTATGTGGGCGTGCTCTTAGCCAGGTGCAACCCTAATCACATGAGCAGCTGTATTCTATCACCTATTTATGGTCCTGCCCTTGAAGCGTTAGCTTCAAGCGTTGGCCCATTTGTAGTCGCTCTGTGTAAAGACGCACGTCTACCTCTGCACGTCAACCGAAGCAAGGACACTGAACAAGGCAAACCTGCCTTCTTTCTCTCACTCCATACAAAATGTGCTACTACCGCATCCCTACAACTTCAAGGTCACCCAGAAAGCCTCGTTATACCATACGCCGATGCAATCCGGGTAACCTCAGGTCCCTGCAGCAAACATCTTCTGCAAAGACCTCCTTCTCTTTTGGCTTGTGGAATTGTCGATCTGCAGTTAACAAGGCAGACTTCATTTCTGGTCATGCCAACCACCTCTCCTTGGAGCTCCTTGCTCTCACTGAGACATGGATTAAACCGGAAGATAGCGCAACCCAGGCTGCACTCTCCACTAACTACACATTCTCCCACACATCCAGACCATCTGGCCGTGGTGGTGGGACTGGCCTGTTAATTTCCAACACATGAAAATTTAATCCACTGCTGCCTTTAAACAACTTTGCCTCCTTTGAATATCACACGTCTTGGTGACTGCTCCGGTGAAAGCCTATGTGGTCGTCATCTACCGTCCACCAGGACAACTAGGTGACTTCCTACATGAGCTTGACACCCTGCTGTCATCAATTCCTGAGCATGAGTGTTCCATGCTCATCCTCGGAGACATGAACATCCACTTGGACAGTGCGAGCTCGGCTGACTTCCTGTCTTTGGTTCGCTCATTCGACCTAAGACAGGTCCCGACTCCACCGACTCACAAGGCTGGCAAAGAGCTTGATCTCATTCTTGCTCGGAGCTGCACCACGGACAACCTAAGGGTCACTCCTCTTCATCTCTCTGACCACTTCTTCATCCACTTCAATGTCCAGCTACCAAAACAACCCCCCACCTCCCCACCCATGGTTACTATCCGCCGCAATCTCCGCAACCTGTCTCCCACCCACTTCTCCTCTGTGCTCTCCTCTTCTCTTCCACCCCACGGCACTTTCTCCTCTCTGCAGGTAAATGATGCCACTGACTCCCTCTGCTCCACCTTGAGCTCATGTCTGGATAGCCTGTGTCCACTATCCACCAGACCTGCTCGATCAACCCAGTCCCACCATTGGCTGACTGACACCCTCCGGACAACGCGTACTGACCTCAGAGCAGCCGAGAGGAAATGGCACAAATCCAAAACAATTGAGGATCTTGCAAGCTACCAGACACTGCTGTCCTCCTTCTCTTCCAGCATCACTGCTGCCAAGAAGGCCTTCTTCAACGATAGGATCAACGGTGCCACAGACACACGTAAGTTATTCGCCACCTTCAAGTCTCTGCTTTACCCTCCACCACCTCCCCCAGCTACTAACCTCACTGCTGACTGCCTTGCCTCCTTTTTTACTAACAAAGTGGCAGCCATCAGCAGCCAGTTCACTTAACAACTTACTCACAACCTGTCTTCTCCAGCCCTAGGCTCATCGTTCCCTGGTTTCACCCCCCTCGCTGAAAGTGAGGTATCTAAACTAGTAACATGCAGCCGTCCTACTACCTGTCCGCTAGATCCGATCCCATCTAACCTCCTTCAAGCCATATCACCGACTGTCACCCCGGAAATCACACATATGATTAATTCTTCCCTAACTTCCGGCACTTTCCCTTCCGCTTTCAAAGCGGCTCAGGTCGCACCACTGCTCAAAAAACCCTCACTCGATCCCAATCAAGTAGAAAACTATCGGCCGTTCTCTCTCCTCCCATTCCTTTCCAAAACCTTAGAGAGGGCGGTCTCTAGACAGGTTACAGAGTGCCTGTCAAGAAACAACTTTCTTGATCCACTTCAATCTGGCTTCAAAAGTGGTCACTCCACCGAAACAGCCCTGTTGTCTGTGACAGAGGCCTTAAAAACTGCTAGAGCTGCTGCCAAATCCTCGGTTCTCATTCTTCTAGACTTATCAGCTGCTTTTGACACTGTCAATCATAGCATACTCCTGTCCATACTCTCAAGTATGGGCATAACGGGCAATGCACTTTCCTGGTTCGAATCTTACCTTACTGTGCGCTCGTTCAGTGTGACATGGCAAGGCCAGCTGTCTGTGCCTCACAACCTCACCACAGGGGTGCCCCAAGGCTCGGTGCTAGGACCCCTCCTCTTTGCTATATACACCACCTCACTGGGCCCGATCATCCGCTCACATGGCTTTTCATATCACTACTATGCGGATGATACTCAACTCTATCTGTCCTTCCCGCCCGACGACCCCACTGTCTCGACGCGGATCTCGGATTGTCTCGCTGACATATCCACATGGATGAAGGATTATCATCTTCAACTAAATCTGGCGAAAACTGAACTGCTGGTCTTCCCGGCCAAACAAGGTATTTATCACAACATTGATATTAAAATCGACTCTCTATCTCTTGTTCCTACCAAGGCTGCAAGGAATCTTGGTGTCATTATTGATGACCAACTGACATTCTCGGACCATGTTGCCGCCGTCTCCCGGTCCTGCCGCTTCGCACTTCTCAACATCCGAAAAGTCAGGCCGTACCTGACCCAATATGCCACTCAACTGCTGGTACAAACCTTGGTGATGTCCCGTCTCGACTACTGCAACGCCCTCTTAACAGGCTTGCCAGCTTGTGTGATGAAGCCACTACAGATGATACAGAATGCGGCAGTGCGACTGGTGTTCAACCAGCCAAAGAGGGCACATGTCACTCCGCTGCTCATCGAGCTCCACTGAACTGGTAACTGAGGTTACCTGTAGCCACCCGCATCAAGTTCAAGTCTCTTATGCTGGCCTACACAGTGATTGCTGGGAATGCTCCCGCCTACTTAAATGCTCTTGTAAGAGCACATGTTGCCCCCCGGATTCTGCGCTCGTCAAATGAGCGTCGCCTGGCTCTGCCGGCCATACAGCCAAGGCAATCCAGGCTATTCTCATTTGTAGTTCCACGTTGGTGGAACGAGCTACCAAAAATGACCAGAGCGGGGACCTCCCTCTCTGTCTTCAAGAAGCACTTGAAGACCCAGCTCTTCAGTGAGTACCTCCTGTCCTAACCTACAATTACTTAGCACCACCTTGCAGAATTTATTGTTACACTAATGTTGTTGTTACACTAATCTCTGTCGCAATGTAGCTTGAATGTTATTCTCCCTTGTAAGTCGCTTTGGATAAAAGCGTCTGCTAAATGACTAAATGTAAATGTATGTTAATGTAAATGTATACCCCTGCACAACAATGGTTCCAGGTGTGTGTTAAAGTAGTGAGATTAAAAAGTTTAACTCGGAGGAATGATCTTCACGTCGACGGTCGTGTTGTTCAGCACTGTTCAGCAGCTCTGTGAACTGTGTTTCCCCATGAAATCTAACGAGAATATTTAACTCCACGGTTTAACATTTATCTACTATTTATAAGTCAAACTCAGTTTTAAAAATACATTGAGAGATGAAAAAAAAAACACAAAGGAACACAAATCTGGAAAAATCTTTTTTTCAACTTATTTGGCTGCTCATGGAGATTTTAGAAATGCACAAAATTGTGGGTTTGCTGTGGTGGGTCACATTTTTTGTCATTCTTGCAATTGACTCTCAATATGTGAGATTGGTTTAGGCTCAACTTGAGATGCCTTTGCCAGCAAGGACGAAATGTGTGACACGGTGTGTCATGGCTGGTCCCCTCTTTGTGTCTTTGGAGGCTTTTCTACAAAAGAAACAATTTAATTTGTTTGTGGTACTAGGGAACTTGAGTCAGATTTACACTGAATCCACCAAAAACACAAGATGTCCAATTCATTTCCTTGGAGAGTCGGAAACCGTACGCAGAAAGCCCTGACGCTCTCGGGTCTGGAATGCCTTGAAATTTGACAACCCTTGTGACAAATTTTGGTTCTGATGCTGCTGCGCCTCAAGCCCAGCGACGTGCATTACAAGCTCATTAGGCTTCGATTCAGAGAGCGAGCGAGTGAATCTTTGACTCTCAAACTGAAAATAACTACTGAAGATTAAATTAATGGTGGCAAAAGGTCAAGGCATTTGGCATAATTCATATTGGATGTGACTGATTTACACTTGGCGGTATTCCTGTGAAAATTCCATTCACAACTCAAAGCCAAACCGACTCTTCAAGATTCAAGATTCAAGATTTTTATTTGTCACATACATATACATACTTCCATACATATATGCAGTGAAATGTAATGCAACGCACCCGGTGATAGCACACAATATGTCCTAGGAAAAAATAAAAAATAAAATAAAATAAAAAGTAGAAAATTCCTTTCTAATAGACCGACTAACTGACTCCTAAAACGTAATACAGTAAGTGGAATACTTATAGAATAAGATAAAAATATATAGAATAAAATACAATAAAAATAAATTGAAATAAAATGGAATAGCTAGAAGGAATATGCCTATGTATATACAGATATGTGCAATTAAAGTGGCATGTGAATTAAAGTGGCGTTTGAATTTGAATAGTGTGAGGTAGTGTTTGCGATAATACAGCACAGTATACAACAGTACGGCGCAGCAATACGGCATCACGAACAACCCTGAACAGTGATACAGTATGCGGTACAGTATGCTACATACAGTACAGTAGGTAGTGGAGCCTAGTACATGGCTCAGTTAGGACCCCTGGTGAGGTCAGCGTTGACAGTTCTGATGGCTTGAGGGAAGAAACTCCGTCTCAGTCTCTCTGTTCTAGCTGTGTGACTGCCGAGGCGCTTGCCTGACCGCAGCAGCTGAAACAGTGCGTTGTTGGGGTGATGAGGATCCTTCATGATCCTGTGGGCTCTGCTACTACACCTCCTGGTGTATAACTCCTGCAAGGGGGGAGGGTAGTTCCAGTGGTACGTTCAGCTGAACGCACCACCCTCTGCAGGGCCCGCCTGTCCTGGGCAGTACAGTTCCCAAACCAGGCAGTGATGTTGCCTGTCAGGATGCTCTCCACTGCTCCAGAGTAGAAGGACTTGAGGATCCTCACCGAGAGCCGGAATTTCCTCAGCTGCCTGAGGTGGAAAAGACGCTGCCTCGCCTTTCTCACCAGTCTGTGTGTACAGTCCATGTTAAGTCCTCTGTGATGTGGACTCCCAGATATCTGAAGCTGCTCACCCTGTCGACAGAAGTCCCATTAATCCACAAGGGCGCGTGCGTCCTCGATTGTGATCCACGCCTAAAGTCCACAATCAGCTCATTGGTTTTGCTGACGTTCAGGTGGAGGCTGTTGTCCTGGCACCAGAGTGACAGGTCAGCCACCTCCTCGCGGTAGGCCTTCTCATAGCAGTCGGTGATCAGGCCCACGGCCACGGTGTCGTCAGCAAACTTGATGATGGTGTTGGAGCTGGACCTGGCCACACAGTCATGTGTGTACAGGGAGTACAGTAGGGGGCTGAGGACGCAGCCCTGGGGGGATCCTGTATTCAGGGTGAGGGAGCTTGACCTGTACTTCCCCACCTTGACCACCTGGGGGCGGGCTGTGAGGAAGTCCAGGATCCAGGCGCACAGCGGAGCATTCAGTCCGAGCTCCATCAGCTTGACAGCCAGTCTGGTGGAGACTATGGTGTTGAAAGCTGAACTATAATCAATGAACAGCATTCTCACATAGGCCCCCTTCTGGCCATCCAGATGCGTGAGCGTGGTGTGCAGTACCTGGGAGGCGGAGGCGCAGATGTAATCCTTGATCAGCCTCTCGAAACACTCCATGACCACCAAGTTGAGGAGCACCGGACGGTAGTCATTCAGGCAGGTTGGAGAGGCGATCTTCGGGACAGGAACGACCTCTTGAAGCAGGACGGAACCACTGATTCAGCCAGGGAGATGTTGAATATTGTAGTGAACACCGGAGCTAGCTGGTTAGCACAGGTCTTCAGTACTCGCCCAGATATGCCATCTGGGCCCGCAGCTTTCTTGGTGTTCACCCGCATCAAAGCCCTCCTAACCTCGTGCACGGACACAGAGTGCGCGCTCATCCCCAGCGGTGTAACTCCAATTAGCCGGCGAGCTAGCGGTGTTGCTGCCAGACTCGAACCGCGCATAAAAGGAGCTCAGTTGGTTGGCTAGGGAGGCGTCCACACTCGTGGCTGGGGGGGAGCTGCTCTTGTAATTCGTAATAGTCCGCAGCCCCTGCCATAAGCGTCTTGTGTCCCCCCGCTCCATCTGTAGCTCCCAAAGTTGTTCGTTTAGGGACATTTTTATAACCATGAGTGCATCGCGGTCGTATGAGGTAACTGTCTATGTTTTTTTGGTGTACATTATGATAAAAAAAGGAAAAAAATACTAAAAAGTGAAAGAGTAACCGGAGCGCCGGCGCAGGCGACCGCTAGGGGCGGCGCCACTATCGCCAGTTTAGTGTCTTAAGACACTAAACTCTTGTGTTGTTGTTTTTTCTTTCTTCACATATAGGATTATAGTAGTTATTTTTCTTATATTGTGTTTGCAATAAGTTAGAAAGAGACTTGGCAACAGACTGACTATTCAAGGCTTCCGCCTAATTAATGGAGCATTTTTGATTTGATTGATCACATGCGGAAAAACTGATTTGATTTAAATACAGTTGAGGGCTGTGAATATTGGTTTCATTATCTGAGTATGGTTTACCTTGATTGAGGCTGTTTGGAGAATGAACATTGATGGACATTTTGATAATTTAAGATAAATGAGAATTATCAGATTTATCAGATCATGAACAAGTGAAGTTGCTTTCATAAGTGGAAAGCTATTGGTCTCCTTTGGGGTTGGTAAATTTAGTTGTTTTTGGTTGAGTGTGATTACACAGTGCTTTATAAAGATTTTTTAAATAAATCAATTTGATTTACAATAAAAGAAATGGATCCAAAAATTACAAAAGTAATCACTCCTATTGATGTAGTGCGAAAGAATAATTCCCTTATTAAAGATATTGCAAAAATATCAGGAAAATGGAGCAAGCGGTTGCCTGACATTGAACAACCGTGGCCAGCTGAAGGAACTCTTAACCTGGATGTGATTAAAACAATGCAGGTGCTTGTGTCCACATATTAAGTAAATCAAAAGAAAGTAAAAAGAGGAATGAGACGCACAGAGAAAAGACAAACAGAACTTGGCATTTTGCTGCTGTTCGTAAAGGAGGGACCGACATGGTTCGAAGTTGCAAAAGAAAAAAGAGAACAAAGTAGATAAGAAATAAAGAAAAATGAAAAGGAAGCAGAAAAATTGATGGAGATTACAGATTACCGCACCCTTCTTACATACAGCATCTGTAAAGAAGCCCCCGCCTTATGAGAAGGAGGTGAAGTTCCCTGATGTTTATCCCCAGCTCCCAGTGATGACAACGGAGGGCAACTATCTCTTCAAAGATGAGGATGAGCAAAAAATAGAGATGGGCAAGGCTACAACAACCATAAAGCTGTATCAGAGCTCCAACAGTACCAAGAGAAGGAACCGTTTGGGGAGCAGGCAACAAGTCAGAAGCCTGGAAATAGGAGAAGAGTGAGTGACTCTGATGAAGCTTTTGGAGGATACGACCCCGCAGTCAGACAGATGTTGGCTAAAGCGGAGGAAAAAGGAGCATGACCCAAAGGAACGGGACCAGGAGACTCTCAGAAAACTCAACAAAATACAGTTGGTGGATAAGAAGAATGAGGAGAAGAAGGCCAAAGAGAAGGTTTATAGATGAGCAGAACAGAAAGAATTGTGGGTAGATAATGCACTGCGGTGCCGCCTAACGGGAGTAGCCAGAGGGGGAGGATTCTTGGTGGTGGAATGAGGAAGTAAGGGAGCAGCTATATAGATAAACACGGATGATTATCTTGATAAAGAGCGTGACACTAAGAAAAGTGTGCCACATATGACTTTAATGGTGGCTGAAGGATTTGAGCAGAAGCATACAGTATAGGAGAAATGATGGAAGAAGCTGCGTACGTCAAGGGTTACTCAAGGTAACAAAGTAGCGGATGAGGCTGCTAAAGCAGTTACAGGAGCAAACAAAGCAGGCAAGGTTCTTCTGGTCACCCATGAAGTGGACTTGGAAGATAAAATTATGCTCAGAGATGTGATCTCGATGCAAGATGTCCGCCATAGATAAACATTTATGGTTGTACCGAGGACAAGAGTCTACTGGTCTGTAGAGAAATCATGAAGGACTGATGGTAGCACCCCCAACCTACTAGGTCTGATGATTCAGGAAGCACATGGGTTAGCCCATGTTGCAAGGGGGGAGATAAGAAGAAAAATCACGAAAGATTATGGGTTTTGGGCACCGTACTTGCTTGAGCAAATTGATTGTCATAGGCAGATGTACAATCGGTCTTAAAAACAATGTTCGGAGGGGTGTGAAGTGTCCACCCGGTCACATTCCAACTCCGACAAGTCCCATGTGTGAGTTGGTTGTGGATTTTGTTGACATAGTAAGACCAGTAGGAGGTAAGAGACACATGTAAGTGGACGTGGATAGATTTTCACGGGGGACTGAAGCATGTCCAACAAGGGTAAAGATGCTCAGTCAGTTGCCAAGCCAAGTTCTTGTGTTGTGATGTAATAAGCAGGTGGGGACGTCAAGATCACATATCTTCAGATAATGGGAAAGAGTTTGTGGATAAAACAGTAAAAGAAATTCTGCAAAAAATGGGAATTAAACAACCTCTAGGAGATGTTTATCATCTGCAAAGCCAAGGTGTTTGTGAAAAAAATGAATGGAGTGCTGAAAAATAGCATTGTTAAAATCTGTCAGCATACAGGTCTGAATTGGGTAGTGGTGTGTAGTGAGGAGCTAATATCATATACTCAAGTCTATTTTTGTCTGAGAAAATGCATGGACAAAGGGGGGAAAAGGAAAATGTTAGTCATATATTGGAATAATGTTAAGGTATAATGCAAAAGTGACATTATTATACTGTATTTGATGTGTGTGCAAGATACTGGCTGGTGAATTTTTCTTTCAGGACCAGTCTGAGGGTGGCTGTGTCCAGAGATCCTAACAGCCTCATGGACTAGAACGCTCAAACATGGACATTCAAAAATGGAGGATGAAAATGGACGACGGACCCTGAATACCCTTTAAATCACATATCTGTATATACATAATTGCCTATTCCATATACATAAGCATGTTCCCTCTATCTATTTAATTGTATTTTTATTGTATTTTATTTTATTCTATATATTTTTATTTTATTCTATAGGTATTCGACTTACTGTATTACGTTTTAGGAGTCAGTTAGTTGGGGTATTAGAAATTTTTCCTAGGACATATTGTGTGTTATCACCGGGTGCATTGCATTACATTTCACTGCATATATGTATGAAAGTATGTATATGTACGTGGCGAATAAAAATCTTGAATCTTGAATCTTGAATCTTGAATGAGGATATCATGATCAGGAGTGTCGAGTGAAATATCATTAAGAGTCGATGGTGTTAAAAAGCAACAGTTTAATACATACATATGTGTTATGCAGGTTTTGATAATATTGGAGATTGTTTATTACAATGTAACCTGTATTATTGATGAAAAGTCTGTACTCTTCAGTAGATATTTTTAGCAAGACATATTACTTTGATTTAATATTGTTTTCTTTGAAGTTTTCTGTAACAGGGTGTAATGGATATATTGGGACCTCAGGTGTTTTCTTTTTTTTGCGGGGTTTTGAGGGACATTGATGATAGGCAGGGACAAGTTCATTGGAGGGTCTGATGGGTCGACCAGCCTGTACAGTTTTCTAAACCCTTCTTTGCGGTTAATTGATTTGGAGTCCAATAGGTGGTTGCCTGGGGCAGAGGAACTGTGAGAGAATTTTCCTGTCTTGATTGTTTGTTGAAAGAACTATGAAAGGAAGCTGCCAGATGGGTTTTTCGCTCTTACACTCCACAAATGTATTGTATTGCTGCGACTAAGCATGTTCAGAAGGGTATATTATAATCATTGTAATCATTTGTTTGTTAGTATGTGAATTCTATTAAGCCAATTATTGTCGTAAGTTCAATGATTCTTATCTCTGTCGAGACTTTGTGTAGTCTCGAAGGGGGGAAATATGAGGTGTCTTGGAATGTGTGGCGTCCCAAGACAGCCTCATCGTATAAGATTATTACTAAGAGACGGTGCCAGGGGTCCCATTACATTACATTTAGCAGACGCTTTTATCCAAAGCGACTTACAGTTGTTCAATCACCGACGGACGCAGCCATCAGGAGCAATTAGGGGTTAAGTGTCTTGCTCAAGGACACTACAGCATGCTAGCAGGAGGAGCCTGCGATCGAACCAGCAACTTTTTAGATCACTAGACCAGCAGCTCTACCGCCTGAGCTACCATCCCCCCGGGTCCCGAGAGAGAGAGCACATAACCAGGGGTCCCGGTGATAAGGAAGGTGAAATGTGACCTGTGACCTATGTAGGGGAACCAAATGGTAAATGTTGTCTTTGGGCATAAAAGAGCCTGCCCGAGTTTCATTTGGCAGAGAATCCATCCGGCTTGGTTCTCTCCTGGACGTCCTAGGCAAGTCTGGTCTGATGCTGTTCTTTTGTAATTAATCTATTATTTTACTCAAGTCAGCGTCAGCGGTCCCTACTTCTTCATCAACACAAAAAATTCATCAAGAGACTCCAAACCTCCTTAAGCAATTAATGACAACGCACCCTGACAATTTTAAAGAGGCTGAACATCGCCCTGAAGACAACCAGCAAGCCTCAAAGTCCCCTGCACGACTTGCTGTCCATCAGAAGACATTGCAGGATAGTTTCATGAGAGGCAAAGAATATCCAGGTACAGGTGACAGTTAGTGTTATAAGTGATAAAAATTGAATGAACCATTTTTTAATTAAACTACCCCAAATATGCAACTGAGCTACGTGAATCTTGGATGAGGTCATCTTCACCACTCTTTCATTTAGTTGACAAACGTAAAGGTTCATATACTTGTACTGTATGTATCATAAAATATTCACAAACAGTTTTGTTTCTAGAATGTTATTAATGGAAGTAAAAATTCTGTATATATCAGGCTATAAATTATAATATTTAGATGAATAAAATATCTTTGCTGAGAACAAAATATCTAAATAGATTGGTAAATAAACTGCATTTTTACATTTTACTGTGTTACGGGGGTATGCCGAGTGAACCCAGGTGCAGAGAACAAGGCAGAGGCGAGGTGGCAAAAATAGAGGTTTACTCAAAACAAGTACAAAAACTGGGCAAAAACAAATAAGAAGTCTCGGGAGCTTGGGACAAGAGCGTTGTCATGAGGTTAGACAAACTCAAGACTGAGCGCCCGAGGACACAAACGACAGGGTCAAAATAGGGACGACCAAATGAGACACAGGTGAAACATAACCTAATGAGGCAGGGTAATCAGGAACAGAAATAGGTGAAGCAGAGCAACCTTGAAAAGGCAGTACTGGCGGCATCTAGTGGCTGATGCTGGAAGGACCCGGGCGAGCCCTGACAGGACCCCCCCGTCTAGGAACGGCTCCCGACGTTCCTCCAGGGAGTGTCGGGTGGCGACGGCGGAAATCCTGGATCAGAGAGGGGTCCAGGATATCCCGAGCCGGAACCCAGGAGCGCTCCTCCGGCCCGTAACCCTCCCAGTCCACCAGGTATTGCAGGGCCCCGCGGACCCGGCGGGAGTCCAGGAGCCGGATGACCGTGTAGGCGGGCTGACCGTCGATGATGCGAGGCGCCGGAGGAGGCCTTGTGGTGGGCGCCAAGGTGCTGGTGACCACCGGTCGGAGCCGCGACACGTGGAAGGTGGGGTTTATCCTCATGGACCTGGGGAGCAGAAGACGGTATGCGGCAGGATTGACCCGCCGCACGATCTTGAAGGGCCCAACATACCGTGGCGCGAGCTTGCGTGACTCCACCCGTAATGGAAGGTCCCTGGTGGACAACCAGACCCTCTGGCCCGGACGGAGCATAGGCGCTGGTCTGCGCTGTCGGTTGGCCTGGATCTGCTGCTGCCGGGATGTCCTCAGCAGGGCCTGACGAGCCCTCTGCCAGGTCCGTCGGCACCGCTGGACGAACCGCTGGGCTGACGGCACTCCCACCTCCGCCTCCTGCTCCTGAAACAGAGGAGGTACGTACCCAAACTGGCACTCAAACGGGGACATGCCAGTGGAAGAGCAGCGCAGAGTGTTGTGAGCGTATTCCGCCCACACTAAATGGTCGCTCCAGGAGGCAGGGTTGGAGGACACGAGGCACCTCAGTGTTGTCTCCAGGTCCTGGTTGACCCGCTCCGTCTGGCCATTGGATTGCGGGTGGAAACCGGAGGACAGGCTGACGGAGGCGCCGAGGAGCTGGTGGAATGCTTTCCAGAACCGGGATGCAAACTGCGGACCGCGGTCTGACACCACGTCCAGGGGCAGGCCGAACACCCTGAAAACGTGCTGCACCATGAGCTCAGCAGTCTCCAGAGCTGAGGGGAGCTTGGGCAGAGGAATAAAACGGCAAGCCTTGGAGAACCGGTCTACAACGACAAAGATGACAGTGTGGCCCCGAGACGGTGGAAGGCCGGTGATGAAGTCCACTGAGAGGTGTGACCAGGGCCGACTGGGGATGGGAAGGGGATGCAGCAGCCCCATGGGACGTGACCGGGGGTTCTTGTTCTGGGTGCAGATGGTGCAGGCAGCGACGAAGGACCGGACGTCCTGCTCCATGGTAGGCCACCAGAAACGCCTGCGGAGGAACTCGAGGGTCCTGGAGATCCCCGGGTGGCCAGTGAGGCGGGATGAATGCCCCCATTGCAGGACTTGTGGTCGGACAGCCTTCGGGACAAACAGGTGACCCGGGGGCCCGTTGCCGCGATCCGCCTCCCTCCTTTGGGCCTGCCGGACCTGCGTCTCGATTCCCCAGCGGACCGGAGCCAAGATGCAGGAGCTCTGGAGAATGGGCTCGGGGAGTTCAACCAGCTCAGGAGGGTCGAACTGTCTGGAGAGAGCGTCGGGCTTGAGGTTCTTGGACCCGGGACGATACGACAGGATGAAGTTGAACCGATTGAAGAACAAGGCCCATTGGGCTTGACGGGAGTTGAGGCGTTTGGCATCCTGAATGTATGTCAGGTTCTTGTGGTCGGTCCAGACGACAAATGGGTGTTGGGCCCCCTCCAGCCAGTGCCGCCACTCCTCCAACGCCAGTTTGACTGCCAGTAGCTCCCGGTTCCCTATGTCATAGTTCCGTTCCGCTGGGGTGAGGCGACGGGAGAAGAAAGCACATGGATGGAGCTTCTTGTCGTGAGTCCTTTGGGACAAAGGGGGATGGTAGCTCAGGCGGTAGAGCTGGTGGTCTAGTCATCTAAAGGTTGCTGGTTCGATCCCAGGCTCCTCCTGCTAGCATGCTGTAGTGTCCATGAGCAAGACACTTAGCCCCTAATTGCTCCTGATGGCTGTGTCCATCGGTGTTTGAACAATTGTAAGTCGCTTTGGATAAAAGCGTCTGCTAAATGACTAAATGTAAATGTAAATGTAAAACGGCCCCCACTCCCACATCGGAAGCATCCACCTCCACCACGAAGGGTAGGGTAGCCTCTGGTGTGGCAGCGGTGAACCGCGTCTTGAGAGCCCTGAACGCCCCCTCAGCCTCCGCAGTCCAGGCGAAGCGGGCTGTGGATGTCCTAGTGAGGGCGGTGAGGGGAGCCGCCACAGTGCTAAAACCCCGAATGAATCGCCTGTAACAATTGGCAAACCGAGGAAGCGCTGCACCTGTTTGACTGAGGTGGGTGGTGGCCAGTCCCGGACGGCCTCGGTCTTGGCAGGATCCATCTGGACGTGCCCCTTGGTGATGACAAACCCCAGGAACTGAACGGTGGTGGCGTGGAACTCACTCCTCTCCAGCTTCACATAGAGGCCATTGGCGAGCAGGCGGTGAAGGACCTGTCTCACATGCTGTATGTGTTCGGGAAGGGTCCTGGAGAAGAGGGTCCACGGTAATCAATGCAGGGACGCAGGCCGCCATCCTTCTTACCCACGAAGAAAAACCCTGCGCCCGCCGGGGAGGTAGAAGGGCGGATGAAACCTGAGGTGAGCGCCCCCCGGATGTACTCCTCCATGGCTGTAGTCTCAGGGGCAGAGAGAGAGAAGAGACGTCCTCGAGGAGGGCAGGTGCCAGGCAGAAGGTCGATGGCGCAGTCATAGGACCGATGGGGAGGAAGCGTGGTGGCCCGTCTCTTGCTGAAGACCTCCCTCAGATCGGCATACTCGTGGGGCACTCGCGAAAACTCGGGATGGATGGGACCTTGAATACGGACTGGAGCCAGGACACGGACAGGAACTCCGGAGTGGGCAGGGGCTTGGGAAGGGGCCCGAGCTTGGAACAGACTGGAGACTCGAGAGGGTGAGAAGACGGACTAGAGCGAAGATAGGTGTTGTGGCAGGCAGGGCCCCATTCAGTGAGACGCCCGGAGGCCAGTACAGATGTGGGTTGTGACGGGCTAGCCATGGGTAGCCCAGGACCAGTGGAAACTCAGGAGAGTGGATGAGGTGGAGCTGGATTACCTCTGAATGTTTTCCGTCCAGTGACAGCCAAAGGGGGGCGGTGAGATGGCACACGCTACCGGAACCCAGTGGTCTTCCATCCAGGGCTGTCACCGTGAGAGGATGCTCTAGAGGTGCCAGAGGGAGCTTTAGGGCCTTTGCTAGCCCTACATCCAGGAAGCTACCTGCCGCGCCGGAATCCACCATAGCTTGGAGGGAGTGATGTTGATCTCCCCAGGCGAGGGAGGCAGCCAGCAGGACCCTGGTCGCCTCGAGCTCGGGAGAGAAGGTTGGCCTCGTCGCAGTTCTCCCTACCCTGGACGAGAGTTGGCTTTTCCCGAGAGCTCAGGGCAGGAAGAACGGAAATGCCCCGGGATCCCACAGTACAAGCAGCAGCGCTCTCTCATCCGCCGGTCACGTTTGGACCGAGAGAGCCGTGTGCTGCCTACTTGCATCGGCTCCTCCCTTGATGCTGGAGGCGAGCTCGGGATAGCCAGGAGATGCTCGGGAGGCCTCGTCCCCAGAGCCGCTCTGCGCGCTGGTATTGGTGAAGCGGGGAAAACGCGTTCCCCTTGTCTCTCCCGGAGGCGGTTGTCCACCCGAATCGCTGCATCGATGAGCGTGTCCAGGTCCTCCTGCGCCTCCCGGGACGCCAGCTCATCCTTGACCCCCTCATTGAGGCCCTCCTGGAAG
Organism: Zeus faber; assembly: GCF_960531495.2. Lineage (NCBI taxonomy): Eukaryota > Metazoa > Chordata > Actinopteri > Zeiformes > Zeidae > Zeus > Zeus faber. Next base: position 258,372 of record NW_028293157.1, on the reverse strand, counting down.
GTCGCGATGAGTGCCTCGCTGTTCCATCCAGACGCCACTGCGAGGGTGCGGAATGCGATGGCGTAGTCCGCTGCGCTCTGTCCCCCCTGGCGGAGCCGGAGTAGCCGTGTCGATGCCCCCCCTCCCACTGACTGAGTGGTCAAACACTCGGCGCATCTCCTCGGCAAAAGCCTGGTAGCTGGAGCAGGCCGGGGTTTGCCGATTCCAGATGGCTATGGCCCAGGAGAGTACTTTGCCGGTGAGTAGCGTGACCACGTATGCCACCTGTGAGCGCTGGGTGGGGAACTGTGAAGGCTGGAGCTCGAAGGCCAGGGAGCATTGCGTTAAAAAAACACGACACCCTCCTGGGTTACCGTCGTACCTCTCTGGCGCCGGCAGTCGTGGTTTGCGGTGATCTGGGGGACGCGGGTTCATGGGAGGCAGCGCTGGCGCAGAGGCCATAGGCGGAACCTGTGCCTGGCTCTGCTGGACGGCCTGGGCGAGCGACTGCAGGTTGTCCAGGACCTGTTGGAGAACCCGCTCGTGTCTGCCAATCGCCGTCCCCTGGTGCGTCAAGGCCACCCGCAGGCTTTCCACCTCTGGAGGACGACTCTCTGCTGGGTCCATGTTGTTGGCTGAGTCTTGCTGTTACGGGGGTATGCTGAGTGATCCCAGGTGCAGAGAACAAGGCAGAGGCGAGGTGGCAAAAATAGAGGTTTACTCAAAACAAGTACAAAAACTGGGCAAAAACAAATAAGAAGTCTCGGGAGCTTGGGACAAGAGCGTTGTCATGAGGTTAGACAAACTCAAGACTGAGCCCCCAAGGACACAAACGACAGGGTCTAAATAGGGACGACCAAACGAGACACAGGTGAAACATATAGCCTAATGAGGCAGGGTAATCAGGAACAGAAATAGGTGAAGCAGAGCAACCTTTAAAAGGCAGTACTGGCGGCATCTAGTGGCTGATGCTGGTAGGACCCGGGCGAGCCCTGACAGCTGCATGATGATTAAATTGTTATCACATTTGGATTTCCCTTTTTGTAATTTGTTCTAAATTGTGTTGTTTTGTTTATAATTCATAATTCAAGTGCCGTTCATAATTCATAATTCAAGTGCCGTTCATAATTCACACAAGGGATGATGAGAAGTCAGAATGAGGTCAACGTCTGAATTCTCTTTCAGTTTAATTAAAACGAGTGATTTTATCATTTTGATTTTGTTGTTAATGATGATGTTGCTGCTGATGTTGAGGATGATGATGATGATGATGATGCTAGTGTTGGTGATGATGATGTGTTTTGATGTTTCAATTTCAGAAATGTAATTAATTTTGTATTAATATGAAGTCTTGTATTAATATGAAGTCTAATTATTTATATATTATTTATATTATTTTATTATTATTAAAAAATATTTATTTTCATCTCACTTTTATTTAATTAACTCATTGATCTATTTCATTATCATTTTATAAGCATTTCTTTCAAGTGTTTATGTAAATGAGTTTTATTTATATTTCGTATTGCCCTTGTAATAAAGTTATGAATGAACACTGTGCAATCATGTGATTTCCCTTTAAGGTGCAAAAAGTATCGGTATCGTTATCGATGAAAAAGTACCATATAGGTACTTTACCAATGGTATCAAAAGGAAAAATGTTGGTATTGCCCATTCCAAGCTGGATGGCAGACCTGCCCTTCTTTGCAGGGCAGCCTATCTGAGTAATAAGCTCCTTGTTTAATAACCTGCATGTGTGGTTCCTCTGGACCAGCTCAGACTGAGGAGATTCAGCCAGCTCTTTGGCCTGGCCAGCCTGGATCCGGAGAGCAAGGAGCTGATTTTTAATCTGTTCTCTCTGCTCTTGGAGGGCAGACTCCAGTCTGTGCACCTCCTTCTGCAGTGTTACCTCTGCTTTCTCTATGTTTGCGAGGCAGTCTGTCTGAGAAAATATCTTTTCATTTAAAATCCTGCAGTCTGCTTGCTCTGGGCCAACTCAGATGCATGACATTTAGCCATCTCGTGGGCCTGGTCTGCCTGTGCCTATAGAGTTAGGAGCTGCTGTTTACCATCTTGCTGCTGCAGTTGGAGTGCAAGCTCCAGCCAATCCTCGTCGTCCTGCAGAGATACCACCCTCTCTTGCATGGAGCTTCTCAGTATCACCCTCCCTCGAAGGGCTCTCATCTCCTAGTCTAGGCGATTATTGAGCACCTTGCACAGCTCAACAATTTCACCATTCTTCGGTTGGTCTACTTCCTGCCAGAGCTGTTCCTACAGTTTACACTCATGAGCTCTCTGCATCAAGTAAGCAGACTCCAACTCATTCGTCAGCCGCCTAGATTTCTATGTGGGCCTTGCGGGGCTCTCTAAAATCAATTATGTGTTTAGAAGAAGAAGGAAGAAACAGTCTTTATTCGTCACGCAACACACCACACGCTTGCACACACACACGCACATGCTTTGATGGTGGCCGGTGAAATAGATCCTCTGCAATTGACCGATCCTGGCTTGTCCTTCCTCCGGGGGCACAGCCAGGAGCAGTGGGCAGCATACGTGGACGCGCCCGGGGACCAGGTGATAAGTGTCCATCACTGGTCAGACGATGGGTGCATGTTTTTGGTGGGGGTCCTAACTGACGTGAGGTGGAGGAAACCCCATGTGAACACGGGGAGAACATGCTAACTCCACACAGAAAGGCTCCTGTTTTTGGAAGATAACCCGCCGGAGCACGGTGCCAACAGCGCCCCAGGCGGGAATCGAACCCAGGACCTTCTTGCTGTGAGGCAGCAGTGCAATGCACTGCGCCACCGTGCCACAAAAAAAAATGAGGAACGCTTCACGAATTTGCGTGTCATCCTTGCGCAGGGGCCATGCTAATCTTCTCTGTATCGTTCCAATTTTTTTTTGTTTTGGATGGATTGCACTTTACTTGAGTACTTCACTGTCAGGATGGCCGAGCGGTCTAAGGCGCTGCGTTCAGGTCGCAGTCTCCAATGGAGGCGTGGGTTCAAATCCCACTTCTGACAAGCCCTTTAAGTAGATGTTGTCCTAAATGTCTGCTTTGCATTTGCATGACAGAGGCATTCTCAACAAAGCAGTCATGCTGTTAACTTTGACGTCACTCAGCTTATTGGCTCTCTGGCCGAGCCGCCACAATGACTTTAGCGTTCAACGTTGTTCCATGCCACAAAGTTGATTGACACCACTCTTTCGATGGGCACAGTCTTTAAAACACCACTGCATTGGCTGGGAATCAAACCGGGCCTAATGCGTGGCAGGTGAGAATTTTTCCACTGAGCCACCAATGCTCATGTCTAACTGGTTTTTGGCCTCCCAAGCTGCAGTTAATGGCTACCCCTTACCCTAACACTGATTATAAGGTTCGGATACAGTCCTGATACCTGAATACATTTCTGAAAAACCGAAACTGAAGCCTTCAGATGCAATCCAGTTGTGAAAATAATTTGTAAAATAATCAGAGACAACCCAACTACGGAAATACAGCCTCTCTTTCAAATAAGACTTAAATTCCGGATAGCTACATTTACAAAAATGGGGTCAAAAACCTTCAAGTCAGAACATCAATGCCCTTTTCATCGAAAACTGATGGACACAAAATATATTTCATCTCTACCCTTTACATGAATAACAGAGTGGGTAATATGGGAATGGAGAGCTGCTGAAGACGTGGCCTGGCACGTGCATGGTCTTTAGCATCCTATTTCAATTGTCCAGTCGTTGGACGAAGCGGAGGACGTCATCAAGATAACTTCTACTGGCCCAAACCTAACCATAACCCTCACCCGAACCCATTTATTTTTGGGTATTTTCTGATCCACTTGTCAAAGCAGCACTCATTTTGTACATTATGCCTCTTTTGGTTGTAGTATGCAAAAATCAAAAGTGAATGCAAGAAGACGCCATGAACAAGAAAACATTTACTTTTGTGGATCTTGGCTGTCCTGGAAGTATTGGCAGTCGCTGAAAGAGCTGGAAATCAGAAACACAAATTTGAAAGGAGGCCAAACACTGGGGGAATTTCACTTTCTCTTAGGTATTTGTCCAGTTAATTTGAACGTGTAGTGTAGAATGCGGCGTCCCCTTGATATTGTTGTGGATGGAATGCGCCTTCCTTCAGCACTTCGCCAACAGGATGGCTGAGCATTCTAAGGCACTGGGTTCAGGTTGGAGTCTCCGATGGAGGCATGTGTTCAAATCACACTTTTTACAAGCTCTTTAAGTATATGTCCTCCTAAATGTCTATTTTGCGCCAGCATTCACACGACAGTGGCATTTTGAACGAAGCAATCATGAAGTTAACTTATACCTCACTGGCTCCCTGTACTAACTACCACATCTTACTTTACCAATGGATATTGTTACATGTCACAAAGCTGAATGACTTCTCTTTTTTGCTGGGCATAGTAGTTGTATCCCTTATTGTTGTTGTTTGTACAGAAGTGATCAACATGTTGCAAAAACAATGTGTAATCTCCCAATGTGAAAGTTTTCTTCCAAACGGGGCCCTTGGGCATTCTGCAGCAGGATCCCTCAGAGAAGGAAAATTAAAAATTACCCCTCCTTACAAGACAGGTCAGCACCGGTCAAAGAGGATGTGGTCACAAAGAATGCCTGGACTGTGGTTTTTAACATGGAGGGGACTATACTGACCGGAGTGAAGTGCTCAGGGAGTATATTCTCCAGTTTTGGAAATATAAGGACAAATCCTTGAGGTGGCTTCTTGAAAATGATGTAGAGTACACAGTGTACCTGATCAAGAGTGCCCAGAAGGAGAGAGACACTGTAGTCTTTATTGCTGAAGGTCCCAGCAAGGACAGCCTTATCTTATTTGAGCAGTATGCACTCAGTTTCGAGGAGATAAGGTCTCTTCTTAAATATGAAGCTGAGAGGTCCATTGCTCCGCCACCTGTGTCAGAAGAAAACAACCTTTTTGGCTTTGGTGTCTGAGCAAAGGACACCTGGAAGGAAATGTTTGACAGGTGGGCTGATGGGTATGCAGCATTCATCATGGGGAAAAGGTGTGCTTCAGGTACAACGATGCAGCATCTGCAGCAGTATCTGTTTAGAGAAAACAGGTCTCTCTCTACACCAGCGTCTGACCTCTGCTGACTCCTTTAGTGAGTCATTCAAAGCAATTTGTGACATTTTCTCATAATGTGCATTAAGTTCTACTAGTCTTTGAATTACATTGTTTCACCATGGCCCATTATTAAAAATCTATAATATGTTGTCTGACAGTGATGGGAGATGACCCGGATTCTGGAGAGGGAAATGCTGAGCTTGACACCGTTAAAATTCCATGTTGAGCACAGAAAGTGGAAACCTTTATGTCACATTTAACATACTTTCATGTGAGATGATGATAATTGCCTTTTCAATAATGAATTTATTTATATATATCTAGCGCTGTGTAAATACATCTGCTGATGCCTCTGGACACATCATCAGTGATGTTCCTGCAATCATTGGGTGTTTCGGGTCTTTCAACATAATACACCCTCATCCATGTGACCCAGCCAGCCACCTGGATGAGGTGGCTGGCTGCCAGTCTCTTGCGGAGGTCAGGGTTGCAGGTGTTCTTCTGGCAGGGGTTGCCTGCTCCCCAGCTCTGACAAAGGTGATGGTTTTTCTTGGGGGATGACAACTGCTTTGCCCACTCAAGTCCAGTGCTGATGGCTTCAGCGATGGGCTTAAGGACTTTGTCATGCCTCCAGCGGTACCGTCCTTCTCCAAGTGCCATAGTGCAGCAGCTGAGGATGTGCTCTAGGGTTCCTCGCTTGGAACACAATGGGCATGCTGGTGTCTCTGCTATGCCCCATGGGTGCAGGTTAGACGGGCTTGGAAGCACATCATAAACTGCCTGGATGAGGAATTTGATGCGGTGAGGCTGGGCTCTCCAGATCTCAGTGTGGGTCACCTTCCTCTCAACTGCATTATCCCATCTTGTACTTGCTACCTGTTGTTTCATCCCTACAACCTTGCAGGATCTTGTCTCCTCCACTGCTGCTCTCACCTCATCCTTTACAAGGCACCACCTCTCCTTCCCTCTTGTGTTCAATTGAGGAGTTAGAAAGCATCCTCCCCCTGCACGGCCTTGTGTGACGACTCCCACAAAGGACTTGTGACACAGCCTTGCTTCTGCCTCTTGGACAGCATCCTCTGCCCTCCACTTCCTGCCAGTCCTCACTTGGATTCTAGCTTTGGCCACCTTCGGATCGCTTGAGTCCCTGTACTGCACCACTTCTCTGGCTCTGGAATTCCTCCTCCAAGGATTTGAAGGCCAGCTTGTTGTTGCACCCATAGAGTGTGATGCTGCTCAGGCTCCTTGGTAGTCCAAGCTATCACTGGAGGTGGTTGATGACCTTCCTCTCTAAGGTCTCGACTGTAGAGATTGGGATGGCATAGACGAGGAGGGGCCACAGGATCCTGGGAAGAATGCCATGTTGATAGACCCAGGCTTCGAACTTTCCAGGTCGGCCGGACTTATTCACGGATTTCAGCCAGCCATCCAACTCAGTATAGGTTGACTGGATGGATGTTGTGTCTCTCAGAGAGCTGTCAAAAACCTTGCCAAAGCTCTTGACTGGCTTCTCTGTGATCGTAGGAATGACTGCGCCTGCACTGTAAAACCGGAACTTGTCCTCCACCTTTCCGTTCCTCAGCACCATAGATCTTGATTTGGCAGGTTTGAAACGCATCAGTGCCCATTCCACCAGCTTTTCGAGTCCCTTCAGAATCCACCGGCAGTCTGGGACTGATTCTGTCATGACTGTAAGGTCATCCATGAATGCCCTGATGGGTGGCTGTCGTTGTCCGGAATTCGTCCGGGGCCCTCTGCACTCTGGCTCAGCTGACTTGGTGAGCATATTCATGGCTAAGGAGAACAGTGTCACAGAGTGCACCCTGTGATGATGCCACTCTCCACCTTGTGTCAACTAGATGTAGTTGCTCCTGAAGAGACCCTCATCCAGAAGTTGTTGGAGTAATCAGTGATGAGCTCTCTACACCTGCTGGGCTCATGATGTTTCAACAGAGTGAGCTGGACTAGCTTATGTGGAATGGAGCCGACTGAGTTTGCCAGGTCAAGCCATAACACTGACAAGTTGCCTTTGTTCTCTCTGGCCTGCAGAATCAGCTGTGTCACCACACCAGTATGTTCCACTCAGCCCGGCATTCCTGAAATGCCCGCCCTTCTGTACTGATGTGTCGATGTAGGTGTTCTTAGTCAGGTAGGTGCACAGCTGCTTGGAAATCGCACTGAAGAAGATCTTCGCCTCAACACACAGTAGGGTGATGATGCGGAACTGGTCTATCTGGGTGGAGTTTTCCTCCTTCGGGATCCACACCCCTTCAGCCACTTGCCATTGATCTGGGATCTTCCCTTTTCTCCAGAAGACTCGCAGGATTTTCCACAGGCGCAGTTGGAGTTTGGGACGTTCTTGTACACTATGTACGAAGTGCCACTTGCTCCTGGAGCAGAGTTAGCCCTTGCTTTACGAACAACCTCTCTGATTTCCTTCAGCTACAGCTCTGACAGGTCAAACTGCACTTCCAGTTCAGGGGGATGTATGAAGATGTTGCACTCTCACAGCTCCTGCTCTCTTTCGGGGTCGCTGTACATCTGTGTAAGATGTTGGTCTATGTCCTAGTCTAGTTTCCCGCTGCGCTTCTGCCCCAGCGGGTCTTTAGTGAACTTGAAGAGATTGGCGATAAAGGCAGCTCATTTAGCTTGCCTTACCTCTTGCGTTGCCGCCTCCGATGCCCCTCTGCCCGGCGGAGAACTCTCGTCTTCTTCCGTAGGATGCAAATCAACTTGGCCAGGCCAATGAGTTCCTCTTCTCCTGCCACCTTGTGCTGGGACTTCATAACAGGGCTTTCATCTCCTTCCTGATGTTGTGGATCTTCACAGCTCTCTGGTTGTTTGAGGAAGATGTTCCAGAGCCTTTCCTCTCCTCCTCACCGAACAATTCAGCTGCGAGAGTGACAATGTCACGACCAGGGCTAGGAGAGACCCAAACGCACAACACAGGGAGACGGGAGGCAGTCAAAGGATGTTTATTAGCCCACACGGTGGAGCTGGCTGGGGGGACCCGGTCAGGTAGGGATGGAGCAGGGCTGGGCAGGGATGATGATGACCGGGAGGAGGGGTCCAGGATCCAGGTGGAGAGACGGGGAACCGGACTGGATGGAGAAGGACAGACAGCCTTGGTCCACGAGTGGAGACAAGCAGGTAAACCGGGCTGGCTGGAGATGGACGGACACCCTGGGTTGACGAGAGGAGACAAGCAGGTAAGCTGGGCTGGCTGGAAATGGACGGACAGACTGGGTCGACGAGAGGAGACAAGCAGGTAAGGGGAAGACGAAACAAAGAGACATAAATGAGGGACTTGAAACAAGCACTAGGAGCTTGGAACTTGGAACTAGGAATGGAGCCAGTAGCTGTACAACTCGGTCAAGCTAGTTGACGGTCTGGCAAAGAATGACTGGGAAGCTGGAGACTAAATACTGTGTGGAGTGATGCAGGTAATTGATCCCAGGTGTGTGCAATTGACTCAAGGAGGGAGCTGCAGATGGGGCAAGAGCGGCCTCTAGTGGCGCTGGGAGGCCGTGGGCCTAACAGACAATGATCGTTGTCATGGTTGGAAGTTCCTGGCCGGCCCCTCCCTTCTCTGTTTCCTCCAGAATTTGGTCGACATCGTCATCAAATTGCTTCCACAGTGACGGTAGCTGCAGGCCTCCGGTCCGACTTAATGCTCGGGGGATGAGTCGACAACACTTGGAGGTTCTGGGCACTAAGGAGTGACTCTGGGCCTGGCCCCTCCTGCATCTCACCAGGTTGAACGCCTGTGCGCTGTGTTGCTTCTGCTCCCACTCAACACTTCATCTTCGCTTGGTGGATCTTCAAGCCGCAGGTGTTCTTGCAGACTTTACCACATGTACACTGCATGCTCATAGTCGTTTGTCCATTGCCTAGGTCCGTTACCGTTGTGTCCGCCTGACTGGGGTGCTCACCCCCCCCCCCTCTCGGGCACCCCTGGGGGTACCTTTCCTTTTGGTTCATTGTAGCTTAGTTGGGCGTCCTCCTCTCAGAGGACACAGATTGGGTTGCCAGCCCATTCTGCCCCGGTTGCCATCCCTCCGAGCTGTCACTGACTCTCCAGTAGTCACCACACTATTCATGCTTGTCATCCGTAACCGCATTCTGTATCATCTGCAGTGGCTTCACCGCACATGCCGGCAAGCCTGTAAAGAGAGCGTTGCAGTAGTCGAGACGGGACATCACCAAAGTTTGTACCAGCAGTTGAGTAGCATATTGGGTCAGGTACGGCCTGACTTTTCGGATGTTGAGTAGTGCAAAGTGGCAGGACCGGGAGACGGCGGCAACATGGTCCGAGAATGTCAGTTGGTCATCAATAATGATACCTAGATTCCTTGCAGCCTTGATAGGAACAAGAGATAGAGAGTCAATTTTAATATCAATGTTGTGATAAATACCTTGTTTGGCCGGGAAGACCAGCAGTTTCTGTCATATGGAACTCAAGCAGGGCCCAAACAGTCCTCATGTGCACACAGGGTTCCCAGGTGTAACAGGGAAGTACATTTACTGCCCAGCAAAGATCTTCTCCCTGTCCAAAGACCAGGGCATGAACAATGAGATGACCTGGAAGCACTTCAAGGAGTCTGGTTTTTATAACATCGAAAATCAGAGATGGGAGGTGGAAAAGGGGAAATAATGGATGTGAAAATTGAAAAAATCTTCTTTGTAAATTGTATATATCTTTGTAAATGGTTTTATTGACTAAAAGTATTCATACTTTCGAGTCTCCCATTTTCTAAAGCTTGTGAGAATAAATTCAAAAATCATCTACTAGGCATTCATTTTGTTTAAGCAGAGTCTTTGTTTCATTCAATTATTTTTGTATTGTACATAAGGAGTTGTTGCTGTGTTGAGATTGTTCTCGTGAAGAACAGACATTTTCCATACCTTAGTTATTTTTTTCAGCTGTGATAGAAATTCACCGAAATGAGCTTGCATTAATTGTTTCCACCCAGTTTCAAACTGGGGACTTTTTGCTTCTGGAGTGAATGTGATAACCACTATACCACAGAAACTGTAGGCCTTGCTTCTATTGTGTTTGTATTATGGCCTGGTTCCACAGCACTTACTTATTGAGCATGCAAAATAAAAACTAGTTTTAGACAGTGACGTGCAGTCAGGGGAGGCAGGTGAGGCTGTGCCTCCCCTGTCATCATGAGAGGAAAAATAAACGAAATAATAAAATAACACAAGTATTAATATTTGTCCTCTGGACTATGATTTTGGTGTGGTTCTTAATGTATTTTGACCATTTTTATAGTAAAAATCCCAGAAAATTCTGTATTTCCTGCTTAAATAAACGGAGTCTCTGTCGGAGACGAGGGGTGAGGCATGGACAGCCGAGCCGCCCTCCAGTTTGCGCAATCACTCACAAACTGGATTGAGCGCGTGCAAATGGCGCGTGCTTGTTCCCATTTCTGTGTATGTTTCCAATATGATGGTTGAGGACACTTTTATGTAATAAAAGTATACGTCTTCTTTTCCATGGTGTTCAGAAATGTATTTCACGTATGTGTGTAATATTTACATCTTATTGATATGACATAAATCCACAGGGAAAATGCTTGCCTTGAGGCAGGCAGTTCCTCTGCCTAAAGGAAGGCGGCGATAGTGAGCAGCCTGATAGCCTGCCACCAGCCAGGTCACGGTGAACTCTAACCCGTGTGCAAAAAGTAAACACAAGAAGTGTGCTGTGCGACGCTGTAGAGCTTAGCGACAAGCTGTCATTTCTCGCCCTGAAAATGGAGGATTTGATTTCTAAACTAAGAAATTTTTCAAAGCTGGACTTTCAGTCAAAGCAAGAAGTCATAAATACTGGGAGACCGACGCCAGGACTACGAGGTTTGCTTCAAACGACGGGAGTCGGGAATCGACGGGAAACTACTCGTTCTTTTCAAACGATTGGTATACACATAAAGACTGGCTTTGTGGCTGTGCTATAAAAAAACGTCTTTTCTGCTTTCCCTGCCTTTTATTCTCAACGAGTGAGACTGTGTGGACCCATACGGGATTTTGTGACTTGAAAAACTTGCCAAGAAGCCTTGACAAACATGAACTATCAACTGCTCACATTAAAAATCAGATTTCTTTAATAACCTTTGGAACTTTGCGCATTGATCTGGCTCTGAATGAACAACGAAGATTTAATATCAGCCTCCACAATGCCAAGGTAAAGGAAAATCGTGAGATTTTGAAAGACAGGAGCTGGCCTTTCGTGGTAACGATGAGGATGCCGATCCTACTGTATGTTTGTAAATCTGACTTGTGAGTCAGTGCCTCCCCAACCCCAACCCTCACTGCACGTCACTGGTTTTAGAAGGGATGTCTGTTTCTCCAGTGAAGCGGTAATCCTGTTTGTTACGGATGTTAGAGATCCCCTGTTTGAAAAAGGGCAGAAACACACTTTTTTGTTGAGTATCCTCCTTCTTAATTTTTATGCGGCTGGAACCAGGGAGCTGTTTTTAACTATCAAGTCTCCCTCGTTCTATTGCTGAAAAAAAAAAAAAAATTCAAAACTCAGCAACTAGGCTTTTGTCAAGTTTGAAGCACAGTCTTTGTCATTGCTTTGTTTACGTTTTGTTCAAGTCTTGACTTAGTTATTGCTATGTTGAGATTGTTGTGTCAAAAAAAGACATTGCCATAAGTTATTGAATTGCTTCAGATTTGATGAAGATACAAATCTCCTGTAATGAGCTAACATCTACTGTTTCTGCCCAGTTTCGAGGTGAGGACCTTTTGAGTGTAAAGTGAACGTGATAAGTGCTACACCACAGAAACTGCCTCTTGTTGTTTCCAGTGTATTTACATTTTGGCATATACGCATTACATTGGTTCCATAGCACTACGTCACTGAGCAGGCAAAACAAAATTGAGTTGACACAATGTGTTTCAGTAGTGTAGCTATTATCACCTTGGCCTTTAACGCGAATGGTCCCAGGGTTAAAACACTATTAAAAAACACTACAGACGTTGCCATGGTAGCCTTTGGTTTTTACTTTCTCGTGTCCCCTTTTCCAAAGCTGATGAATTTTGTTTTTTTTACAATTTACACACCCATAATTTCTCATTTTCAACCTCCCATCTATCTTATAAAATACAGACTACTTGAAGCCCTTCCAGTGCATCTCATTTTCCATAACCTGATCTTTGTACAAGGAGAAGACCTTTAGCTGGGAGGTAAATGCACTTCCCTGCTACACCAGGGAAGCCTGTGTGCACATTAGGACGGTTTGCGCCCTGCTTCAGTTCCATGTGACAGAAACGGCATATCCTCCCTTTGTGCTGGTAGTCGGGCCTTTTACTCAATTGTTGCCCTCTTTCCTCTGCCCTCTTCTTTTTGTGCTCCAGTTTCTGTTGGAAGAACTAAGCCTCCATAAAGTCTTGAAAGGGCATTTTGGAGTTTGTCAGGCCGTCAGGACCATAGGCTTTAAAAACCTTCGTGGAACAATATAAATAACGGACAGGGCCTTGCTGGTAGAAAAAGTGGATGGAGGAGACATCGTTTGGGTACCTGGACTTTGGCTGACCACAGGAAGGGCATGACTTTGTTTGTTTCCTACATCTATGCTTTTGTCTTGATGCCTTGCATAATCCTTTTGATAAAGTCCTCAGTTAAAGGTGCAGCAGGTTAAGGTGTATTTACTACAGCTGGTGGCATTGAAACAAAAGGCACACAGACTGTCTCACTCTCCTCTGCTAAAGTGTGCCATAACTACTATCTCACCTGGAGCGTCTCTGGGCCGGTGTTCAATATAGAGCTGGTGTTCAGTGGCTTGGCCATGGACTTCACAAACTATGCAATGTGAAACATTGTTGTTGGGTGGAGCATACTGTTTGGGTCGGTTGCGGAGTTCTGAACCATATCAGCATTTTCCTGGTCCACAAGCTTCAGCATGTTCTCTGTCCACGATGTTTATTTAGCAGGATGTCCATTTTCTCCTTCATAGGGGATATCCAACGCTTGTGGTCTAGGACAAACACTCTCCCACCAGTCTTCACTTGTTTAGTGCGAGCCCCGCATGGTGAAGCCTGCAGGGACAGAGGTGGTGTCCAAGTGGTTTCTCGAAGAGGAACATGAGATGTAAGACAAAAAATTAATTATTTCCTTTATGTGAAAAATATACTGTAGATACTCACAATTGACAATTTTCATGTTGCTATTATAATAATGTGTTTACCTGGCTCTGTGAGAGGCTCAGAATCACTACTTGTAGTCATTTGTTTTAATAGCAGGGGGAAATGCAGGAAATTGGTACAGCTTGTGTGGAGGGGAGGGTGACTGAACTGGGCATGAGGGCTGAAGGCTGCTCTGTGGAGGTGAATTTCCTGGCATGGACTCTTTCTTGCTCCTGTGCTTTTCCCAGGCGAGTGGAACGGGACAGCAAACAGCCTCCACATAATCCACACCAAACCTCTCTCTCTCTGCTGGAAAGATGAAGGTCAGGATACGTCTTATCCCCTAACACCCGTTTGGAGACTGCATTGAGATCTGCAATCAGAACAAGTTCAAATACAGCTGGAAGCCGAACACCTGGATGCTTTAGGCCTACCAGATGTGGATAGTTCCAGCGAGCGAACGCTGTAATCCCCTGGGCTTGAAACAGCACTGATGAAACCTGCGTTCCATTGACCCACTGAGCCTGTAGGAAGTGGTAGCCCTCTTGCTGAGATTTACCTCTGATGGGGATCCAGACAGGAACGTTAGCCCCCTCACCTCACCTGCTACCCTAAAGGCCTCACAGCAGTCTCTGAAATACAAAACAAAATAAAAAAAACTCATGAATGATGCTGCTGTCATATCATAGTCATTCATATGATTTCAATGCTGTTCAATAATTGTAGAAAAAAATTCATAGTAGAAAATATTAAAGTCATTTCTTACCTGTCTACCCACTGACAATGTTCATTTTCCATCTCTGTCATCCTGTAGCAGTTCACTAACCCCTGGCACATGGGCTCCAGTCACTTTTGTCTCAGACTGCACCATCACCCAAGCAAGGATCAATTTTCATTCATGATGATGTTGGATGAAATGGTCCTGGATGTAAAGGTGACCTTCCTTGCAACTTTACAGGTGTCGTCTGAGCAGAGGGCCTCCCTAAAGGTGCCCTGCAGGAGCTTCTTAATCACACCCTCCTGGCACTGGTACTCATACAGAAGGCAATGAGTCAGGTAGTATGCAAACACAGAGACTCCGTTCCAGCCATCTGAATCCTCATACTCTCCGAATGGCGCTGGTTTAGTGTCCTGTCTAATGAACCCGGTGAGGGTTCTCTGGCCATACATTCCTTACTCAGCATCCATGATGTTTTGGCAGCTGAGGAGGTAGGACAGGTTGGCACGTTCATACTTGAGGTGCTTCATCTCCATGACCCGATAGGCTATATGGTTGAATTTCCTGTGCGCCTAAGCTCATCCATCACTGACCTACAGATAGCCTTTTTGTAGTTCAGAGTTGCTGGCAACAGGTTTGTGAACTTCTTGGGGAGCTTTTACAGTGTGGGTTGTTGGCAAACTACCTCTTCATGCGGATCCTACAGCACAGCCCTGATGATAACCAGTAGTACTGTCGAGTGAGGCCAACAATTACACAAGGTCTCCTGACACCTGCAGTGGCCACCTGTGGCTGTTAACATCCTTCAATAGATGGAAGATTGAATTTGTTCTTCAGCCTGCCCATTATCTTGTCATTATCCAGCTTCCAGATGAAAAATGGATGGAGTTGAGAGTATGTTGGGGATGGAAGATCCGCGACGTTGTCAATCAACTCTGGCTCAGGAGGGAAATGCCACAATGATACCATCTTCATGGGGTTTTTCACAGGTGCAGAGCCTGGCCATAGACCCAAAGATTCCAGTTCTGTCTTGATCCATATCTTCTGCTGCTGTGAACCGCTCCACTGACTCACATCGACATCATAGGGAGTTGGGAAGGAGGAACGCTGGGGTGGGTTGAACTGCCTGGTAATGTTTGACCTGGACGGAAAAGAATGAAGATATTTTGAGTGATGGTGACCTACTTCTCTGCCTCACACACACACACACACACACACACACACACACACACACACACACACACACACACACACACACACACACACACACACACACACACACTTTTCAAACTGTGATGAGCAGTCTTTACAATAAATGATAGCAGTGGTTTACTGGACACTGCTGACCAATCATGAGAGGAGGAGAGATGTTCTGAGAATTTTTTTTTTTAAATCCAAGTAATTATTAAAACACAAAATAAAATAGCATCTGTGAGAGAAAAATTCTTACGATCATTTATTTTGAATGAGGACAAAGGCCTCGCCAACTTTTTGTAAAGAGAAATGTTCTTTCCCTCTACATTGTCAATTCTAACATGGAAGAACCAGATCACATTTCATCCTGTTTACCTTGTATGGAGATGAAGAATAACCACAGGGGAGCCTGGAGGTGCATTGTGAGGGATTGTTATTCACGTCTTCCAAGTCATTTACACGTTCCTGTAAATGTAACTGTTTGAGGTTGGCATCCAGGGAGACAGATCAGGGACACAGACTTAAATAAATAATTTATGACCCAAGCCACACCCTCTGTTTCTGTATAAAACCCACGGTCTTCAGAAATGATATCAGACTGGTCAGAACACTGCTTTGGAGAAAACTGAACCTTTCTATTTATTCTGCAGGATAAATAATCTTGAATATTCTCAGTTTTTGTTTTCTTGTAGCAGGCAGATTAACCTCACCCATCATTGCAGAAGAATTTCTTCCACGGTTTTGGCATAATCGGCAGGATCTCTGCTTGGCTCTGTTGGACCTCTTCATGACCAGGTTGTGTGCACAATGGCAGGCAGGAATCGACTGTGAAGACATCCAAGAAGGAGTTGTCTGGACATGACTGGCAGATCCAGAAGGAACAACACGAGCTCTTGAAAAAATGAAGGTGAGGACTAACTGAGATATTGTACCGATCAGAGAAGATCGAAGGAAAAGCTATTGTGTAGTCAATGGCTCTGGGTGATCTTCTTTGTTAACTCAGATATCCCCCCCTCACATAGACATATGGCTTATTTGCGTGCAGCGCAACTAGGAAGGGGTAGTGGATATATCGGTCTGGAGGACCGTGGAAGTGGCCAATATTGTATCGATCAAGAGGATCGTGGGTTTTTGTTTATCTTTTTTTTATGTATATATTTTTTTCAGTAATAACTTGACATTAATGAATAAAATTATAGAATAATATATATAATAATAGTATTGTTGATTCCTCCTAGCAGAAGCATTGAGGGAAGGTAAGAAACTTTTGGTGTTGTAGGAATACAATACAATTAAGTTATAACTAGAGTAAAATTGATTATAAAAAAGGGAATAAAAATAAAAACAAATACAATAATAATAATTGTTAATATTATATTTGTAATTATTGCTTTGTTTATTGTTTTTACTATTTTTTATTATTTTATTTTGGAGGTATTGATAATCCAGCTCTGCGACTTCCTTTCTAACTAGTTTCAGTACGTTTTAAATAAATCAAATAAATTGTGATCAAATTGGTGTCTGGCCGATTGATCACTCTGGAGCATGTATCGATGAGATGAGTTCGGAGAGATTCTATCAGTTTCTTTGGCTTTGTTAAGCCTCCTGGCTGATAAAAATCTCAATTAAACAAGCGAATGTATGAACGCAAGATAAGCGTGGTATGTGTGCTGTACATAACATGTCAAACCAGTTTCACACATGAGTCCTTGGTCTAAAAGTACCATTATAATCTAAAATATCTGGTAGGATTGCTAGAAAGGATACCGTAAGGTTTTAAATTAATTTGGGGAAAAAAAAAGTTATCTATTTTTTTTGTATATGTAACAAGGCGAGAGAGAGCTGTAAAGGTTATGACAGACTGAAAGGATTAGGGAAGTTGAGATATGAAAGACAATGACAATGAAAGTGGGAAAGTTTGCCCATGATGCATTTGGGATTCTTTGTTTAGGATGAAACTTGGAGAGGAGTGCGTGTAAAAGTTATTTTCGCAGGATATTAGAACTGAATGATTTAACTAGTAGTCAAATGGTGTACAACAAAGGTCAATGCTGCGGTAGTATGCATAGATATTGCACGTTTTGAACTGGTGGATTGTGTTTAGATTGTGATGTTGATAATAGTGTTGTGGTGAGTTGAGCCGGGTTTTAAGTTGCTGGAAGGTGTCTTTGGTTCATTAAATGTGACTTTGGTAAGGTTAGGAGTATGGTGAGGTTTTTTTTAACTATAGTTTGTGCGTTGCTAATAGATTTTATTGCAAAGCATTCCAAATTGATAAAACTAAATTGATCAAAATAGATTAAAAAAAATTGCTTCCAAAATATGTTTTAAGACATTGCGGAGAGCAGATATGATGCATAGCAGCAGCAGAAATTAATTAGCTTTGGGTTTATAAAGAGTTATTTTTTTTAAATATACTTTGTTTTCCCCTTTTGTGTTCTTGTGTCAAAGTGATCTGCTGGTTGAGATAAGATAATCCTTTATCTATCCCACAGAGGGAAAGTCTGCAGTGTTACAACAGTAACAAATTGAATGGCACAAAGCATTAGTAAATTGGTAATTCTAAATCAAAGGACATGATAAATAACTAAATACTATAGATTTAACACTACACATTAAATTATGATATTGCATGAGTGAATTGTTAGTTTTGGTGTGATATACAACTGTGTTTGTATGTTTCAAATCCTTACCGGTTGTTTTTTGATTATCAGTAAGGCTGGTGATTTTTTAAGTATAATCAAACAAATTTATGAATATTGTTAATTTTTATTTTTTTTGTCCTAATCGAGAAATAATCTCGATTTGACATTGAATAAGGTAGATTTTGATATAGAGCATAAAACTTAACAAGTAGTTTAACAAAGAGGAATAATTGTTTTGTTTTGTATACAAGAGAGGTAATGATTTGTTTACGTCCGCTTACGAAAAAAACTTAAATAAATGTGAAATACGTTGGCCATTTAGATGTTTTTTTTTTTTTTTTTTCCCCTTATAACTCCAGCCAGCACAAAAGAACGTTCATTATTTGAGTCATGATATTTATTTTATTTTAATTTTGTCTCCTCAGGGTCGCACCCTGGCATGGCCTTTCTTGGCTGTTGTGGTTATTGTTGTTTTTGGATCATGGAACGAGGCAATGCTTGCCAAGCCATTACACGGTAGAACCATTTGTTGTTTTTCGAACAATTTTTTTGTACCAGCTCCATGTTGGGTTTGCTGGATTACTTTAACTGTGGATGAATAAGATGGTAAAATGTAAGCTGTGTTGTTGTAATCTTATGGAAATGAATTATGTCTTGTAGCATACTGTGCTTGGAAACTCGGAGTCGGGGTCATTGGGTTGATTACATGCTGTTGCCTTTATCTTGCTACAAAGCAAACCGGCTCATTTCTCTCAGACATCACCTCTCCATCATCGACTTGTGCAACTTTCACTTTGCTTACTCCAATTTCTCTTCTTCACTCTTATGGAGATTCACATGATTGCTTGACAGCGATAGCCTTTGTGACTTCGCCCAGATCTTGCTACTGAAGTTCTTGAAAAGTTCAACTACAATGATTTAAACTCATGAGTACAACAAAAGGAGGGTTTTTGTTTGGTTTGTTTGTCCGTCATCTGTTTTTGTATAAAACTGTGTGTCTATCTTTGTACAACCGGTTGTGTTTGTGTTTCTATCTGTGTTAAACTGTTTTTTGTTTTTGTTTTGATTGCATGAATATGTACAGGCAAGTGAGATACGGTGTGGTGTAGCTGTTTGATGAGACATACATAACATCTGTTTAATGTTGTGATCTCATAACCCCCCATTTTGATCTTCCTATTTGTGTTGTTTACATTAATGTACTTGACCTCATCTCTATAGGAAATGCAGCCAATAGCCAATGCAGCCATCAAAGCCGCCATACCCAATTTTTGCTTTGTCTAATGATGGTTGACGACACAGGCTCACTAACTTTGTTTTTTCCTCTACTCAAAGGTATCCTGCACAAAATTATTGGAGTGGCAGAGCCACTTGGTACAGTATGTACTGAGCGGCATTTTCCCACGAGTTTTTTCATTGTTTTACTTGTTTGACATAAGGTACCATTTGTCAAAAAGGAGGGGTATAGTTAGAGAATTAAGTAAACATAATGACTGTGCTTAGAACAATGCAGGGACCTCATGATGGTGAGGTGTCTGGAAGGTTTGAGGTGAATAGGTCACTGAGCTCCCAAAGCTGAGATATAGTGCGGTCATAATATTAACTATGTTAGTATTAGATTTATTGCCTCGATGTCATACGAAGAACGAAATCAACAATGGGTCTATTCAGAGGTCCTATGGGAGAGGAATTTTGTTTATTCCTCCAGCTCAACCAGAGGAGGAAAAGTTTCGATTTTTGACAGGACTGAGGCTGAGTGGGCACCTATGGGTTGGAACCAGATGTGGTATGTTATCTCTGTACAGCTTTAAAAGCGAATGCAGAGCGTCACTTGGCAGAGATTCCATCCGGCTCGGGTCTCTCCCAGGACATCCATGGCAAGTCTGGTTTGATGCTGATTTGTGTAATAAAATTATTATTTTATTCAAGTCAGTGTCAGCGGTCACTCCTTCATTCTTCAGCACATCACACCCATCAAGAAACTAAACTACAATGGACTTATCAAGCTGACGCTTTGTCATGATTAAAATATTGTTTGGTGATAATTGACATGTTTTTCAGAATGGAATCCCAGTAAAGGTAAGCTCTACTGAGTTTTCATCCTGTCATGAGTGATGATGGGACTGCGAGGACGATCACATGGTGCGACAGGACTGTGTCAGCATGAATAGCTGACCAGGAGACCAATGCGGTTAGGTCTGTCTTCTCTTGACAAAAGCCACATATGAATTACATCACATAAACCAGTAGTGATCTGATTGTCCAGTTTAGTATTTATCATTGTTAGACTTACTTTATTAATGGATTGTGTCGATGGAATTATGTTCAGGCAACATTCGAGAAATGTGTTCTAGGAAAATTTGATTCATGATTTTTTTTTTGGTTTGTTTTCTAGTAGGAATTGTAAGATTGTCAGAAGACGCCATTTACGACCACCTCAGAGGCACCTACAGTGACCCCAACAGAGAACAACTATTGGGATCCGTCTGAAGCGCTGAGAACAACACCTCCGTAGCCAACAGTGGATTTCAACCTGACGAACCCTAGTCTGAAGGAAGTGGAGGAATTTGTGAAGAGGGCAAGAGCCGGCTCTGCGCCAGGGCGAAATCACTTCTTGCCCAGAAAACTTGCCCATAAAAATGCCTTTGGCACAAAGCTGTATGCAATTCCTTCAGAACCGGCCTGAGTTAATTTTCCCTCCCTTCATTCTAACCTGAATCCCAAGTAGGTCATTGCGAAACAGGACGGAATTGTTCATTTTACAGTAACTGTAAGGCTGTCGCAATGAACTTGATTGAATCAATGCCATCTCATTGGAAAAAAGCTATAGTAGCTTGGATGATGGAAATGAGCCACTGATAGCTGACTCTCCTACGGTTTTGCCTACAAACAACCAAACTAAGGCTGCTGTTCCGGTTTTCTAAGCGACTTCAGCCGAACTTGGTTCATTGATCTCGTGGCATGATTCTCACTTAGGGTGAGAGAGGGCCAGGGTTCAACTCCCGGAGATGCCCAGGAGACCAATTCTAACTCAGCCACATAGAGGTTCAATGCTGTAATGGTTTGCACTTTGGACACTGAATCCAGTGATCTGAGTTCAACTCTCAATGGAACCTGCATCGGTTCATTTCTGCACTTTGCGCTCAGAAAGTTGTTTGACACATCTGTCCAGGAATTAAAGTCACACATTCAAAAATGAGACAAAGAAGCACTGTTCTGATATAATTATGTTGTTTGACAACCTCACATGTCATTGTTGCTCTTCCTTAACAAGTTGACTGTGTTTTACAAAAAGAGGCCTAGAACCCAAGCAGAGTGGATGTCGCAGAAATGTACATACTTTATATTTGCAAATGTTTAAAAACAGCAGTCACCACTGGAAACAGCTGAAGACACGCTGAAATGTCTATTGGTACCAGCATGGGGCATCTGCCTCTTCTCCCGCTGTGTCGTGGTCCATTACACAGTCACTGCCTGGAGAATAGCTGGAGGAACTGATCATTCCTTAGATTATTTAATGCTTATACTAATACGCTGTATTTAAAGTCACAATGTGAAACCGTTTTTATTGAATTCAACCATTAAATCATACTAATTTCACACACATGGAGCCATTGTTGTTAAACGGGGTAGAAGAAGAAACCTTTGCGTCATGCACCTATGTCACTTCCATAGACAGACAGTTAAAGCGCAGCACAGGGTGGTTTTGGTCTCACTTGTTTGTGAAAACTTTCTTCTCCATATCATTATGGATTACGCAAAGCGTGTAGTGGAAGGTCTGAATGACATCTCGGACCTTAATCTGACCAGTGCAATAGATCCAAGTCAGTGTTAGCAGTGCGTACTGGACTTAATTTTCTGTAATGATGGTCAGTTTTGTGACAGCGACACTGAGAACGACAGAGCCGCTGAATCTTATATTATCTCACACTGATTAACTCTACATTTTGTTGAGTTGTCCGTACTTTTAAACTCCAAAATAATTCTACTTTTCTAAAACATGTATACTCTTGCTTTTAGTCCAGAGTGCGAACCATTACACCATATTATGAGAAAATCTTAGGAGAGTCAGCTGTCAGTGGTTCATTACCTTCATCCAAGCTAGTATAACTTTTTCTCCCATGAGATGGCATTGATTCAATCAAGGTCATTCATCAAGCGCTGGGCAAATAGGGATTTCTTGCATTCAAATAAAAGCCTACTCTCAGTAATACACAGTCAACTTCCAAGTGCTTCCAATTTTAATGCAGTGACAAAGGGGTTCCATGGTGTAAAGGGTAGCACTTTGGACTCTGAATCCAATGATCTGAGTTCAAATCTCAGTGGAACCGTTTTTGCTTTATTTCTGCACTTCACACTCAGAAAGTCTTCTGACACATATGTCTAGGAATCTCACTCACACATTCTGAAATTAGTCAAATAAGCACTGTTCTGATAAAATGATGTCTGACTACCTCACAGCAATCAAGGAAAACCTGCCCATAAAAATGCTTTTGGCACAAAGCTCTTTGCAATTTCTTCACAACCAGCAAGAGTTAATTTTCCCTCCCTGCTTTCCTTTATTCTAACCTGAATCCCAAATAGGTCATAGCGAAACAGGACAGATTTGTTTGTTTTAAAGTAACTGTGAGCCTGTCGCAATGAACTTGATGAATCAATGCCATCTAATTGGAAAAAAGCTATAGTAGCTTGAATGAAGGAAATTAACCACTGATAGCTGACTCTCCAACGGTTTTGCCTACAACCAACAAAACTAAGCCTGGGTCAACCTCACCAGACTTAGCTCTGGAGCAGCAAAGACCAAAACCTATCTGCATATGATTGGAGAGTCTGCCACAAATCTCTGCGAATGCGGAAAAGCACAGACTGTTGAACACATCATTGATGAATGCCCAATCTTCAAATCACCACATGGAGTCAGCGGCCTCATTTAACTGGATGACGATACCACTTCTTGGCTAATGTCCCAATTGGCTGTGTAGCCCTACACGAAAGAACAAACCAAACTCAGGCTGCCGTTCCGGTTTTCAAAGCGACTTCAGCTGAACTTGGCTTATTGATCAAGTGGCATGATTCTCAATTAGTGTAGGAGCGGGCCAGGGTTCAACTCCCAGAGAAGTAATGGTTAGCACTTCGGACTCTGGATCCAGTGTTCTGAGTTCAAATCTCAGTGGAACCTGCTTTGGTTTATTTCTGCACTTTGCACTCAGAAAGTGTTCTGACACATCTGCCATCGCATCTAATTCAGCCGCATGTATTGTCCATGCTGTAATGGTTAGTATTTTGAACTCTGAATCCAGTGATCTGAGGACAAATCTAAGTGGAACTTCCTGGTTTATGTCTGTACTTTGCACTCAAAGTCTCTGACACATGTGTCTCGGAATTTTAGTCACACACTCTAAAATGAGTCAAATAAGCACTGTTCTGATAAAATTATGTTGTTTGATTACCTCACATGTCATTTGGTTCTCTTCTTTAACAAGTTGACTGTGTATTACAGAGTGAGTATTTATTTGAATGCAAGAAATTCCTTCTTACGCAGAGCTTGATGAAAGCATTTGAAATCGATAAGCAATCAAAGAAAACTTGCCCATAAAAATGCCTTTGGCATAAAGCTGTATGCAATTCCTTCAGAACCGGCCTGAGTTAATTTATCCTCCCTGCTTTTCTTCATTCTAACCTGAATCCCAAATAGGTAAAAGCGAAACAGGAAGGAATTGTTTGTTTTACAGTAACTGTGATCCTGTCGCAATGAACTTAAGTGAATCAATGGCATCTCATTGGACGAAAGCTATAATAGCTTGGATGAAGGAAATGAACCATTGATAGCTGACTCTCCTACGGTTTTGCCTACAACCAACCAAACTAAAGCTGCCGTTCCGATTTTCTCAGCGACTTCAGCTGAACTTGGCTGGTTGATCTAGTGGCATGATTCTCACTTAGGGTGGGAGTCGGTCAGGGTTCAACTCCCGGAGAAGTAGTGGTTACCACTTTGGACTCTTAATCTAGTGGTCTGAGTTCAAATCTTGGTGGAACCAAGTTTAGTTCTGCTCTTTACACTCTCAAAGTCTCTGACACATCTATCTATGAATTTTGGTCACACATTCTTAAATGGGACCCACTGCACACTTCAGGGTCAGTTGGCAGCTTTGCCCTTTTTTTTGCATCATTTGAAAGTGGACAATCAGAGCTTCCAAACAAGGTGTCCCTTGTGCAAATCAAGCAAATATTTTTAAAGCTATGACTTAATATTGACAAGGTTGTGGCAAACTGTGATGCTGAGATAATCACTTCCAAGTTTTACCCAGACTTGCTTCATTCAGCCAGCTCCCAGAATGCAATTGGGGTTGGCGGACAAACAAAGCCGCTAATTAACATAATGCTGAATGGGCCAATCACAAACAGAGTTGAACCTGTAAACAACACAACTATTTTTTTTTTTAAAAAGCTTTCATTTAAAAGTAAGAGTATACATGTTTTATAAAAGTAGAATTATGTTGGAGTTTAAAAGTACGGACAACTCAACAAAATGTAGAGTTAATCAACAATTTGAGTCTCAGAAAACCTGAACTCTGAATATCTGTCATCAACCTTTATGGACTTCATCACGTCATCAACTTCTTCTATTGTAAAAACAACGGGTGTATCGTCGGTCTCCTAAAGTGATTTTTGAAAATATTCCATTTCATCGTCACATTCAGGTTGAAATCCGCTATTTGAAATGTTCTCCAAGTCCGGGATAATATCAGATTCAGCGGCTCTGTCGTTCTCAGCGTCGCTGTCAGAAAACTGAAAATTAATTCCAGTACGCACTGCTAACATTGACTTGGCTCTATCGCACTGGTCAGATTAAGGTCCGAGATGTCATTCAGACCTTCCCCTACACTCTTTGAAATTATGGCGTTAGTTTCTCCTTAAAATATTACCAGCAGTCAATTACATTTTAGAGCCGTTTCCTCTTTTCATTGGAATTTTTCTATATTTATATATTATTATCATTAAATAATCTCAGGAATGTTCAATTCATCTAGCTACTCTCCAGGCATTGACTGTGTAATGGACCACGACACAGCGGGAGAAGAGGCAGATGCTCCATGCTGGTAACAATAGACATTTCAGCGTGTCTTCAGCTGTTTCCAGTGGTGACTGCTGTGTTTAAACATTTGCAAATATAAAGTATGTACATTTCTGCGACTCTATGGTAAGAGACACATCTGAGACATCCACTCTGCTTGAGTTCTAGGCCTCTTTGAGGGAGGCAAAGTTTCCAAACACAAAACAACCCTTACAAATATTAACCATAGTTTTACCATGGTAAGCGGACATATGGTTAACTGTGGTTTTTGACGGAGAGAAGAACCATGGTTATACTATGGTAAAATCACACTATACTATGTTTTTCCTACAGTATCTCCACTATTTGGCTCCATAGTTTACCAGGGTTAAACATGTGTTTATCCCATCACCATGCTTTTACTTAACATTACATAGCTGGTTTCACAAAGGGTTATTTTTTGTCTTTGTAGTGCATAGAAATGGGAATTATATCATTGATCACAATGAATCACATTTAATTTGCTACATTGGAATATATAACAAAAAACAATCCCACTACTTCATGCTTGCATCTCTCTCTCTCTCTCTCTCTCTCTCTCTGCTGATTCTCCAGAGTGTGAATGTAAATGATTTCTGAGTAAATTAGAACAAGTCCTCCCATTGTAAATGTAACTCCTGTTGTCTTTTGAGATGTCTTTGGGCTGTGGATAGGAGCACGGGGTTCCTCTCACCAAGGTGGTGGAGGCTTGTTCCCTCTCTCTCTTTGGTGAGCATATTCTTCATGTCTAAAAGAGAAAATAAACATTCAAATGCTTCTTTTAAGCTTTAAATAACTGCAAAAACCTTGACCACCGCTTTGGAGTTACAGCTGACTCCAAATACAGGGGAAAGAATTGGCCACAGCGCACTACAAGTACATAAAACATCTCAAACACACATTACACGCCTTATGAGCTTGAGTCCATGTAAGTCCGTCCTTGGGGACAATGTTCTCCATGAGGACACAAGTGAACACTGTGGTGAACATAGAGATTGGAAAAGTGAATCGCCTGTGAAAATTAACTGATTGATTACAGGTGTGTTCGTGCTGTGCCTCACAAATATATAGACGCTGTGGACCAGCATGTGTGTTTGGTCTATGGAGCGTTTGTGTTTCTGCGGCTTGCCACTCATCGGGTGGGATGCTGTCGTTTGTAGCTGTTTAAGGCTGCCAGCGATGAAGACAGTAAGAGCAGGGGGTTAGATGTTTCAACGCAAGGAGGGGAGGTCTGCTGCCTCCTGTAGATAGTTATACTGCCCTCCTATGGCCCAGCCCCTATAAGAGGGCAGCCGCTGCCACTCCTGTAGCCCAGCCCTAACTAAGCACACTGCACCACCATCCATCGAAACCCCAAAACACAAAACTACACATAAGAAAATACAGAACCAAACCCAACACTAGTCATACAACCCCAACACCATGTCTCCCGGCTTCTCATCCATCAGGTCAGCCCAGGAATAGGACCCGTTGTTGGGGGAAGCAGGGGAACTCACCTGCCCCTCGTGACCGTCATTCAACAAAGTGGAGAGACAGCCCCCGAGGGAGGGGGATCTCCCCCAGACCACCCACCCCAAGTCCCCGTCTGCCACCTCCTTCAGCTTCTTGGGCGCCTCCATTCCTGGCTGGCGGTGAGCCACTGCCAGGGCCTCTGGCCCAGAAGGATCTGAAAGTGGAGTCGCTACTGGGTAGGCCACCGCTGGAACAGCCGCCGCAGTTCGGGACACCACCAGATGAGACGCCACAGGGGGAGATGCCGCAGGTGGAGCCACCACAGGGACAGCCGCCCCAGGGGCTGCTGCCACAGTTGGAGCTGCCGTCAGATTAGCTGCAGCAGGGAGTCCCGCCCCAGGAGGAGCCGAGGGTGTGGGAGCAAATGCTGAAGGGGCCACCGTAGGAGGAGCCAAGACCACCACATGTGTCCTGCATGTTTTTATAATATTGGAGTTTGTTTATTACAATGTAACCTGTATTATTGATGAATATCCTGTACTCTACACTAGATATTTTTAGCAAGACATATTACTTTGATTTGCTATTGTTTACTTTGAGTTGTCTGTAATAGGATGAAGTGAATACATTGGGTTGATTGATTGATTGACCTCAGGTATTTTCTTTTTTTACGGTTTTTGAGGGACATTGGTTCTAGGCAGGGAAAGGTCCACTGGAAGGTCTGATGGGTCGACCAGCCTGACTTTGGACAAATGTTTTGATTTATTTCTGAGGTTCTTAATGTATGCACTAATATGTAACATCCTATACAGTTTTATAAACCCTTCGTCTTTATCTGATAATTGATTTGGAGTACCATAGGTGGTTGCCTGGGGCAGAAGGACTGTGAGAGAATTTTCCTGTCTTGATTGTTTGCTGGATGTTCTCAGAAAGGAAGCTGCCAGATGGGATTTTCGCTCTCACACTCCACAAATTTACTGTATTGCTACGACTAAGCATGGTAAGAAGGGTATATTATAATCAATTTTGTTTGTTATTAAGTGATTTCTATTAAGCCAATTAACATCATCAGTTCAATTACTCTTCTCTCTGTCGAGACTTTGTATAGTCTCGAAGGGGGGAATATGAGGTGTCTGAATGAGGGCCCTGGGTTCTCGAGAATCAGAGCCCATTGTATAGTGATTGTATCGTATAATTACTAACTTATGTTACTTTTAATTTATTGCTTCCAGGTTATACGGAGAGCGACAAAAACAACATGTCTATTTAGAGGCCCGTATGAGAAGGGATGTAGGGAGGCCTCCAGCCTGGCCAGAGGAGGAAATGTGTAGATTTACGTCGGACGAGTGCTGAACTGTGACCTATGTATTGTGACCAGATGGGCTACGTGATCTCCGTACTAGTATATAGGACAAGTCTTTTACTTCAGTCAACAGAGAAAACTTCCGGCTTTGTTCTCTCCTGGACGATCTATGGCAAGTCCGGTTTGATGCTGATTTTTGTAATAAAATTATTATTTTAATCAAGTCAGCGTTAGTGGAGATTCCTTCTTCATCAACACATCAAAATCATCCAGAAACTACACTATCTATCTATCTATCTATCTATCTATCTATCTATCAAACTATCAAACTATCTATCTATGTATCTGTCTGTCTGTCTGTCTGTCTGTCTAGGGGCAACTCAACCTACCTCTAGGGATCAGTGCTTTCCTGTAGTTGTGCCACACAGATGCCTCTGTGACACAGGGTGGCAACAGCTTTCCAGCTACATTTTTCTGATTCGGATGGCAATCCGGCAATACTATAGCATGGTCCTCAGAATAGTTTGTGATGAAGGCGACCACTTTTTGGCATTTTCTTGTTGTCTGAAGTCACATCACTGCGTCTCCCATTGCAGAATAGCGGTCCCATGATAAACATGTCTGTTTCCTGCTTTGGTAAGGCTGCTATCATGTAGCTTGATCCATAGATAAAGTCAGGATCCAATTTCTTTGTACATGATTACTGGTCAAGCCTGCCATTTTCTTTTCACCCCTGGCTGCATTTGCAGGTAAACTTGAGAATCTTGTCCATTGCTACTTGGTCATAATCTGCATTACCGACCTCAACCGACTTCATCACGTCATTAACTTCTTCCGTTGTAACAACAACGGGCGAATCGTCGGTCCCCTCTGGATGTTCTTGAAAATATTCAGTTTCATCATAACATTCAGGTTGAAATCTTTTGTTCTCCAAGTCCAGGATAATATCAGATGCAGCAGTGCAGTTTTTTTTTTCTGTGTTGCTGTTGGAGAACTGACTATCATCGTGGAAGACGTAGACCAGAATGAGCTGCTTACACTGACTTTGATCTATCGCAATGGTCAGATTAAGGTCCGAGATATGATTTAGAGCTTCCATAACAGCACCGAGATTAAAGTTTTCACAGACAAGTGAAACTGAGGAATCCTCGTGCTGCGCTTTAACCATCTGTTTACGGAAGTGATGTCAGCTCTTTTGTTCTTTGTGGGTTATACCCCTGCACAACAATGGAGCCAGGTGTGTGTTAAAGTAGTAAGATTAAAAAGTTTAACTCTATAAAAAACGGTTTCACAATGTGTCACATCACATGGAATATGGAGGAATGATCTTCACCTCGACGGTCGATTTAAAGGGGACAATTGATCAGTGTTGTTCAGCACTGTTCAGCAGCTCTGTGAACTGTGTTTCCCCATGAACGGTTTAACATGTATGTACTATTCATAAGTCAAACTCAGTTTTGAAAATACGTTGAGAGATAAAAAAAAACACACAAAGGAACAATCTAATTTTAATTTTCCTGCTAGAAAGGTTTTTTCAACTTATTTGGCTGCTCATGGTGATTTTAGAAATGCACAAGATTGCGGGATTGCTGTGGTGGGTCACATTTTTTGTCTTGCAGTTGACTCTCAATATGTGAGATTGGTTGGTGAGATGCGATTTAGGCTCAACTTGAGATGCCATTGCCAGCAAGGACGAAATGTGTGACACGGTGTGTCATGGCTGGTCCCCTCTTTGTGTCTTTGGGGGTTTTGTTACAAAAGAAACAATTTAATTTGTTTGTGGTACTAGGGAACTTGAGCCAGATATACACTGAATCAGCCAAAAACTCAAGAAGTCCAATTCATTGAGTCTCCTAAGTTCCTCTTGCAAGTCGAACACTAGGGGAACTTGCGCTGATATACTGCTGCTGGGCTCGGCCCCCTCCCTTTCTTTCCCTGGTGTCCCACTGAAGCTCTCTCCCTCATGGCTGCGCTCCGCTGTCATCTCCATCTGGCTATCTTTTAACCTTCTTCCTCTATTAACCACCTCGTCTCCATCACTATCACTTCCGCTATCACTACTCCACTCGTTTGCTGTCCTTCTAAGGCCTTTATAACAGTCCATCTGTAAGGGTGGTCCTCTCCCTCTCTGTGTTCTACAAGCCTTATCCCACTCTTTGTCCAGCTTAACCTCCCCTTTAACCTCTACCGTACCTGTTATCATTGGGTACTGTCCTGTGTTATATGGAGGTGGCTGAACCTTTTCAACTTCCTCAACTCCACTCAACATTTCCCTAGCTGTTCTTTCTCTCTGCCTCCACTTTGTACCTTCTTTTTGAAACATTGCTAATATTATCCTCTCTCTTTCTCTTTTCTCAATCGCTTTTTTCCCGGTTTTATTTATTTTGTGATTCTTCATCATCACCTCCATTTCTTCACACACCGTTGCATCAAATGTTCCTCCCTCTGGCCACTTTGTTCCCAATTTGGCAGTCCTCTTACCCCATTTGGCTGAGATTTTTATTATCTCCTCTTTATTTAAAGGGTTTTTTTTGTCAATATTTCCACGGCTGTAGGTGCCATGATACTAATGTATGTAACTATTAATTATCTAGTTTTACTTTATTTTTATTCACCACAATTTACGTTCACGCCTTTTCCTCTGTCTTCTCCCTCTCTTCTAACCCCTGCTCTCTACAGGCTTCCCAAGCCACTCTGCTCGGCCCTATTATTAGAAATGTATTTTATATTAGTTGTTAATTACAATACCTTATCTTCACCTATATCTCTATCTATTACTTCTAGAACTCCTTCTCTAAGCTAATTAACTACAATAGACGAAGACAAACACAATTCTCTGACTATGCTGACCCTTTCTCTCTTGAAAGGCGGTATCCCAGATTTACCAACACATAACAAAGCTCCTAACAAACACAAAACAACACAAAATAACTCTTTCGACCAACTGGGCCCTCTCGTCAGAGGGAGTACCCCAGATTTTTAAACTTCAAAACAAACTTAAAATAGATAATCACATGAGTGATAAGCCTCTGAGCACTGTCCCTATGCTTTTAATGGACTTTCTATATGATTACCCGCAGACAAAATTAAAGAGATCTATACAGGCCGTCTCTACCCTGCTTACCAAAAATAGATCTTATACAGGAAAAACAAAACTTATTATAGATAATCACATGAGTGATAAGCCTCTGAGCACTGTCCCTATGCTTTTAATGGACTTTCTATATGATTACCCGCAGACAAAATTAAAGAGATCTATACAGGCCGTCTCTACCCTGCTTACCAAAAATAGATCTTATACAGGAAAAACAAAACTTATTATAGATAATCACATGAGTGATAAGCCTCTGAGCACTGTCCCTATGCTTTTAATGGACTTTCTTTATGATTACCCACAGACAAAATTAAAGAGATCTATACAGGCCGTCTCTACCCTGCTTACCAAAAATAGATCTTATACAGGAAAAACAAAACTTATAATAGATAATCACATGAGTGATAAGCCTCTGAGCACTGTCCCTATGCTTTTAATGGACTTTCTATATGATTACCCGCAGACAAAATTAAAGATAGATCTATACAGGCCGTCTCTACCCTGCTTACCAAAAATAGATCTTATACAGGACGTCACTAACCTGCTTACCAGAAATAAAAGAGATCTATACAGGCCGTCTCTACCCTGCTTACCAAAAATAGATCTTATACAGGACGTCACTAACCTGCTTACCAGAAATAAAAGAGATCTATACAGGCCGTCTCTACCCTGCTTACCAAAAATAGATCTTATACAGGACGTCACTAACCTGCTTACCAGAAATAAAAGAGATCTATACAGGCCGTCTCTACCCTGCTTACCAAAAATAGATCTTATACAGGACGTCACTAACCTGCTTACCAGAAATAAAAGAGATCTATACAGGCCGTCTCTACCCTGCTTACCAAAAATAGATCTTATACAGGACGTCACTAACCTGCTTACCAGAAATAAAAGAGATCTATACAGGCCCGTTTCCACACTCTGCTACAATGTGTATAAATCACAGAGCGTTGTGTGTGCATGCATGCGTCAACTTCATTCCAAGCCACTCTCTTTCTCTCTCCTCCTTCTTTACATATATGCTTTTGGTTCTTTTTGGAGAGACACAAAACCTACCACCGGGCATGAGAATCGGGCAGACAATGATCACACAAATTTACTAAACTAATAGGTAAGAACAATGCTTACCCTTTCAAATTGGGTGGCCACCCGTTTTTGTGTGACCCTTGCCGGTCCCCGACCATCAGCCCAGCAGCCGGCGGGTCCCTGTTCTTCAATCCTGCCGACAACGCCAAATATGTAGTGGAAAAAACTGCATCTAACAATTAAACTGAAGAAGAGAAGTTCGAGAGAGTCGAGGTCTGAAGATATAAGACTTTATTATCACTTGCAAGAAGTGACAACAGAATCTGAGTTGGTTTGGCAAAGAACTGCCGAGCCGCTCATGGACTCCTCCTTTTAACCTCTTTCTGTTGGTAGAGAAAGTAAATCTGTTTACTCAATTAGGATCCCTTCTTTCCTCCTATACGGTCAATAGTGCAAAGCCATTTGTCTGCATTCTTTGACATCAGTTACAACAACAAACCTCCCGACACTAGTCCAGGCCACATTTTATGAGGGGATGGTTGCATTCACACACCTTCCCATGTCACATGGCCCACAGTCAACAAAGCACTTATTCATGTCTTTGCTGACCCCTGTCTCACACACACTTACTTCATTCATATAGCATATGGGCAAGATAACGAATGTTCTTTCTTATTTAATGGTAGAATATAATGAACATATTTCTTTTAAATGTACTAGTAAATTTCTCCCATACCAGGAGAGGCATGCTGGCCCCAAAACCCAGAGATTGATTGATAAAAGCATCCTCTGTTAAGGCCTTACCTTTACTCTCAAACCAAATGCATGTGGACATGAACTCTAGCTAACTATATGTTGAGGAGGAAACTGCTTCTTACCTATAAATAATCTATTTACCAGGTGTTGATGCTGATTGCAAAACATCTTCCAACCATTCAGGAAAATTTCCCTCCACTCTTGATGATTTCACCTCCTAAAAAGGGATTGTGTGCTCAAGTACCACATGTGGCTCTCAAAAGCAGAGTGGCGCAGCGGAAGCGTGCTGGGCCCATAACCTAGAGGTCGATGGATCGAAACCATCCTCTGCTAAGTCTTCGCATTTGGTACCATAAGATGTGGACTTGTGCTAATTTCAAGTTATATACTCTCCATGTGTTGAGCAGGTGGTCATGACAGCTTTTAAACACTCGTGAGCAACGAGTCTTGATAGTTATCCCCTCCTTCAGCATGGATTGTGCGTCCGAGTCCCACCTGATGTGCTTATGAGCAGAGCTCACTGCTGAGGCTTCCCGCCCCTAATATCCGGAGATTAATTGATCAAAACCATTTTCTGGTAAGGCCTTTCCGTTACAATTGGACCAAATGCATTTGGACCTGAACTCCCGCTACCAGTATGTTGAGGAGGGAGATGCTTCTTACCTATTAATCATCTATCTACCAGGTGCTGATCGGAAAACATTTTCCAGCCATTCATGACAATTTCCCTCCACTCTCGATGATTTCACCTCCTAAACAAGGGATTGTGGGCTCAAGTCCTACCTGGGGAATCTCAAAAGCAGAGTGGTGCAGTGAGAGTGTACTGGCCCTAGAACCATGATGTTGTTGGATCCAAACCATCCTCTTTTAGGACCTCCCGTTTGCTAGAGGTATTGATGCTCATCACACAAACATTCTTGACAGTTTCACCTCGCAAACCAGGATGTGGACTTGGGCTAAGGTCATCTTGCAACCAAAGAAGCTTTTTACCAACTCTGGACATTTTGAGCAGGTGGTCATGCTGTCCACAAAACAATTACTGTCCAGTCATGGCAACTTCCAAACACTGATGAAGATTTCAAGACCAGTCATGACAATTTTCCCCTCCTTAACCAGGGATTGTGTGTACGAGTCCCATCTGATGTGCTTATAAGTAGAGTTGCCAGCAGAGGCATGCTGGCCCCAAAACCCAGAGATTGATTGATGAAAGCATTCTCTGTTAAGGCCTTAGCTTTACTATCAGACTAAATGCTTGTGGACATGAACTCTAGCTAACTATATGTTGAGGAGGAAACTGTTTCTTACCTATAGATCATCTATTTACCATGTGTTGATGCTGATTGCAAAACATCTTCCAACCATTCAGGAAAATTTCCCTCCACTCTTGATGATTTCACCTCCTAAAAAGGGATTGTGTGCTCAAGTACCACATGTGGTTCTCAAAAGCAGAGTGGCGCAGCGGAAGAGTGCTGGGCCCATAAGCCAGAGGTCGATGGATCGAAACCATCCTCTGCTAAGGCCCTGCATTTGGTAACATAGGATGTGGACTTGTGCTAATTTCAAGTTATATACTCTCCATGTGTTGAGCAGGTGGTCATGACAGCTTTAGAACACTCGTGAGCAACGAGTCTTGATAGTTCTCCCCTCCTTCAGCATGGATTGTGCGTCCGAGTCCCACCTGATGTGCTTATGAGCAGAGCTCACCGCTGAGGCTTCCTGCCCCTAAAATCCAGAGATTTCTTGATCAAAACCGTCCTCTGATAAGGCCTTACCGTTACAACTGGACCAAATGCATTTGGACCTGAACTCCAGCTAATGGTATGTTGAGGAGGGAGATGCTTCTTAACTTATCATCTATCTACCAGGTGTTGATGCTGATTGCAGAACATCTTCCAATCATTCAGGAGAAAGTCCCTCCACTTTTGACGATTTCACCTCCTAAACAAGGGATTGTTTGCTCAAGTACCACATGTGGTTCTCAAAAGCAGAGTGGTGCAGTGAGAGCGTACTGGCCCCAGAACCATGATGTTGATGGATCCAAACCATCCTCTTTTTAGACCTCCGTTTGCTAGAGGTATTGATGCTGATCACACAAACATGCTTGACAGTTTCACCTCCCAAACCAGGATTTGGACTCGTGCCAGTGTCATCCTACAACCAAAAAAGCTTTTTACCAATTTTCGACATATTGAGCAGGTGGTCATTCAGTCCACAAAACAATTACTATCCAGTCACGTCAACTTCCAAACACTGATGAAGATTTCAAGACCAGTCATGACAATTTCACCTCCTCAACAAAAGATTGTGGGCTCAAGTCCTATCTGGGGTTCTAAAAATTAGAGTCACCCCGATGTTGATGGATCAATACCATCCTCCACAAAGGCTTCCGCTTTGCTACCACAATATATGATTCAAGATGTGAACTCATGCTAATTATATGTTGAAAAGGAATCAGCTTCTTATTTACACAACATTTAATGAACAGGTATCATGCTGTTCACAAAACAATTTCACATTTTCTTACCAGTCGTGACAAGTCTCCCCTCCTAAACCAGGTATTGTGAATTCAAGTCCCACTTAAGGAGTTTATGAGCAGAGTTACCAGCGGATGTGTCCTGGGCCCATAATCCGGAGGTCAATGGATCACAACCATCTTCTGCCAAGGCCTCATGCTCAACTCATTCTAACATATGTTGACATGGAAAAAGCTTCCTACCAACGTGTATTTAACAGTTGTTGATGCTGATTGCGAAACAATTTCAGACCAGGCATGAGAACCTTTGATCACTCATGACAATTTTCCCTCAGAAATGTTTTCTTTGGGATGTGACCTCATGCTTATTAACAAGAAGTGTATACTTTGTAATCTAGAAAAAGTATTTGCTTGCTGTTGAAACTGTTCACAATGGTTTTTCCTAAGCTGTCAAGAATTGAGCAATTTCATAACAGTAAATTGCCAAGAAATTGTTTCTCTACCTTATTGCCATTGTGCATGAAAATTGAGCACTTTGTTCAAGGTGCAGGCCAAAGTACCGGCCTAGTGGATAAGGCACTGGCCTTCCAAACAAGGGATGAAGGGCTCATGGGCTCAGGGCCCTACCTGGGGCTCTCAAAAGTAACGTGGTCCATTGTGAGCGTACTGCACCCCAATCCCTGATGTCAATGGAGAAGCCTCTTCTACCACCTCCCATTTGCTGGAGCAGTTGATGCTGATCACACAAGCGTTCTTGACAATTTCCTCCCACACCAGACATTGTGGGTGAAAGTCCTATCCAGGGTTCTTGAAAGCAGAGTAACCATAACCCCAATGTTCATGAATCAACACCATCCTCTGCAAGGGTGTCCCCTCTGCTACAACCACATATGATTCAGGATGTGAACTCATGCCTATTATATGCTGAAGAGGACACAGCTTTATATCTACACAATGTTTAATTAACAGGTGGTCATGGTGTTCACAAAACAATTTCAGACCAGTCATCAGAACTTTTGACCACTCGTGACAATTTACAACCAGTCCTGACAATTTTCCCTCAGAAATGCATTCTTTGGGATGTGAACTCATCATGTTTGCCATAGATTTCCTGTCACTGTTGGACTGTTTTAACATTATACAGCACGTTCAAGAACCCACCCACACCAAAGGCCACACGCTCGATTTGGTGGTCACCACTGGCACCTCTCGCTCCCATCTTCATCTGCTCACGACGCATGGCCATATCGCTCTGAATAAGCCCGATGTCGTCCGAGATCTCGTCCCACCTAAAACATGCACACAACATCGTCTGACCAGCGATGGACATCTGGAACCAGGTCCCCGGGCGCGTCATCGAATGCTGCCCACTGCTCCTGGCTGCCCCCCCGGATGAAGGACAAGCCAATATGGGTGAAATGCAGAGTCTGCATTTCACCGGCCACCATCAAAAAAGCATGTGCATGTGTTGTCCTGTGACAAATAAAGATTCTTCTTCCTCAATTCATTCACCCTTTAATATCTTTTGGTGGCATATTGTACCAGCAGTGTAGTGGTACAATATGGAGTGGTATCTCCTTTACTCAATATTTCCCCACACTTATTTAATTCATATAGCGTGTAGGCAAGATAATACTTATATTTTACCATTGAATGTTATAGTAAATTTCTCCCATATACTTCCCCTTTGGGGCTTACTATGTCCCAAACATCAATTGACATATATTTGTCAATTCACAATCATATATGGCTACTTTCCGGACAGCTAGATAAATCATCAGTATTCACATTTGGTTATCAGAAAAATGTTTTTTTCTTTAATCAGAATTCACAACCTGATTTCCAAATGTGTTATACCTTTAATTGTTTCCATCCCATCAATCAATTAGCCTATATTACAAAATATATGATTAGAAAAACACATCATAATATAAAAGTAAAAAACCTTTGGTATGATATTAAAAATATGACACATTATATGATTATAACAAAGAATACATGACACTAGAATAAAAACTTGAAAAACCTGACCATTCAATTTGTTTCAGCATGCATTGATTCATCATGGCCTTTCAAAGCTTAGGCCTTTGTGAGTCCATATTCTTCATCATCTTCATCATCACTCTGGCTTCCTTCTCCAACATGTTCCCATTCTAATCCTTTTGACTGGACTATGTCCTATGACGTGAGGATCATTTGTTTGCTCAACCTTGACGCTATCATGGATCTCATTATGGGAATAGAACAGAAAAAAATTAAACCCATTATTATTAGTGGCACCAAGAGTATTATACCTATTTTGGTGAACATCATTCCCCATCATCCCATTCTTAAATCTAGCCATGCAAACCAAATTTTTCCATATTCCATATTCCATATTTTTACCTGCGTTGTCGTGGACCTCCTGTCTTAGCTTTTTAAGTTTATTTATTGCAAGAGGGAACAATCCATCTGGCGAGATATTATTTGGGATAAAAGTGCAACACACTTCGCCTATGAATGCACACACTCCTCCTTTTTCTGCTAAGAGCCAATCTAAAGCTTGCCTATTTTGCCAAGCCACAGCTCTTGTGGCTTTCAATTGTTCCCCTAAGGCGGATAAAGCGTCATCCGTGTAATTAATAGACCTTTGTGATTATAATGGATGTAATTGATCCATTCTGTGTTTTTGGATATTCCTCTGGCTGGTATTGTTTCAAATCCCGCCGCTACTTCATCGCTCACAGAGCTGTTCCAGTGATGCCAAGGAGGTCGGATAGGCATTTGAGGAGGATTGTGAGGGAAACCATGTCAAAAGCAGCAGAAAGGTCCAGGAGGATGAGGATTCTGATGTTACTGGTGTCTGCAGCAAGGAGGAGGTCGTTGGTAATCTTGATTAGGGCGGTCTCTGTGCTGTGGTGTGTTCTGTAGGCTGACTGCAGGGGTTCGTAGAGCTCATGGTTGCACAGATGTTGATGGAGCTGGGCGGTCACAGCTCTTTCCAAGCCCCTACAGAGGAATGGAAAGTTGGAGATCGGCCTGTAGTTGTTAAGATTGTCAGGGTCCAGACCAGGCTTCTTCCGGATGGAAGTGACGGAGGCGATTTTGAGACTGGGGGGAACTGTACCAGATGCTAGGGAGGAGTTGATTATGTCTGCGATGGAAGGGCAGAGTGTAGGTAGGCAGGCATTCACCGACGCCGTTGCCATAGGGCTCAGGGAGCAGGTGGAGGCTTTGGCTTTGGTCGCCAACCTGGAAGAGAGAGAGCATTGGGGGTGGAGGGGGGCAACTGGGGGCACACTGCCCAGTGTCTGGGACACGTTGGGAGGAGAGGGGGCAGGAACCAGGAGTTGTTGGTGAATTGTGTCCACTTTAGTGTCAGCGGGAGCCAGGGCCAGGACGGTCACAAGCAGGTCAGATAGAGCTGGCGCACCCACAGACGTAATATTCCTGAAGGTGATGGAACGACCAGGGCGCTGCATGGGCAGGGGGACAGGGACGGTGAAGAGGACGGCGTGATGGTCCGATACTGCCAGGTCCAGGCACTGCATGGGGGGGGGGGGCAGACTAGGTCCAAAGTGTGACCTTTAGTGTGGGTGGGTCCGTGGACATGCTGCATGATGTTAAAACAGTCCAACAGTGACAGGAATTCAGCAGCAAAGCTGCAACTGGAGGAGTCTACGTGGATATTTAAGTCTCGCAGCAGGTGGGGAGATGGAGACTTGGAGCAGACAGAGGACAATAGCTTGGTAAGCTCAGACATGAAGGTGGTGGGGGCCTTGGGGATGCGGCAAATGAGGACAATCTGGAGTGTAGGAGATCCAGAGGGTGACAATCTAATACACTCAAAAAATGTCGGTGGATGACAGCCAGCCCACCGCCGATGGAGTGGGGTTTCTGAAGATACACATATCCTGGGGGAGTGGCTTGGTTATAAAGTGTTATAAAGTCCTGCTGATTTTGCCATGTCTCACTTAGACATAGAAAATCAAGTTCTCAGTCAGTGATAATGTCATGGATAAATAGTGCTTTATTATTTAAGGAGCGGGCGTTGAGAAGCATGAAGGAAGCAGTAGAGGTGTCAGGCAGGATTGGAGAAGTGATACTGTCAGCACAGAGCAAGGGCTTCAGAAAGCTGGTGCGCATGTGATGCCCGCTGTGATGATGTCGATGTGAAACACGGAAGTGCGCAGAGTATGATTTACAGGAAATGGGCGAGCACCAGTGGAATCCCAGTGAATAATCTTGTGTCGGGATGTTCTGTGTATATAGCGGGGTCATTGTAAAAGTCTGAGTGATTTAATAACGTCCAGACAGAAGGGCGCAGATAAACATGAAAACATCCGAAGATCGAGAGAGGAGTATTTGAGCACCATATCGACAGCAGCAGATAGCCAGCAGGCTACGAGCAGAGAACGAGAAGCCGAGCCTCGGACAGCCGCATCCTGCAGTGTAATGACGGGAGTAGGAGAGAAGTCACGAACAGTCTGGGTAGCGTGCCAAAAATTAATCCAGTGGGGGATAATCCAAGTATCTAGGTAGAAGGAAATCCGAGCTGAAGACCCAGGAGAAGAAGGAATCCTGCTAGCTAGCAGGGATAGCTTGATAGCTCGGCGGCGGATGCTAACAGCAGCTAATGTCAGCTGACAGCTGATCGGCAGAGAGGGGAAGTACCAAACGTAAAAACAGAAATCCACGATCTTCAAACTGATGTAAGAAGATGTAGTAGTGAACTTAAATTAGCAAGGAAAGAACTTTAGGAAAGTAGCAAAAGGCAAATTAAGCTTAAATGAACCGACTAAGAAGCGGCGACATAAACGCCAGAGTCCTCTCAGACCGGAAGTCTGAGTCTAAGCTTGGCACCGCCTTGGGTATAATCAGCAGTGCTTAAATTCCTGTTGCACATGCACGTTTTGAAGCTAGTTTCGCTGCTTCATCTCCCATATTGTTGCCAATGATTATGTAGTAATTGCCTTTCTTTTGTGCCTGACACTTAACAATTGCCACCTGTTTTGGTAACAGCAGCGCTGTCATTAGGTCATACATTTCAGTGTGATGCAGAATGGGTGTGCCATCATTTTTCTTGAACCCTCTTTGTTTCCATATGGCTCCAAACAGAGGACACACTCCATGTGCATATGCAGAATCAGTTTATATATTTACTATACGTCCTTCACCTTTTTTGTGTGCTGCTGTTAGAGCTTTCAGTTCCGCCAGTTGTGCTGAGTATGGTTGTGGACAGGCCTCACTCTGGATTGTGCTAAACTGCTAATCAGCCTGACGGCAGACCACAGCTAACCCTGCGTGGTTACCAATGTGATCCTTGAAGCATGATCCATCCACAAACAGCTCATCATCCGCAATTATTATTTGGTTGAACATCAGATCCGGTCATAGTTATGTGTATTGAAGTGAATCTGCCACACAATCATGCAGGAGTCTCTGCTGGATTTAATGTGGAGCATCTTTTCAACGTGACATCTGGGTATGTAAGCAAAGTAAAATGTTCTAAAAGCCTAGCATTGGGTACCACAAACTTTCCCTGTGCTTAGTCACTTTGTGTATATCGTTACCGGATGTCCCATTGTAATCGTTGACGCTTTACATTACATTATATTTAGCAGATGCTTTTATCCAAAGCGACTTACAATTGTTCAATCACTGACGGACGCAGCCATCAGGAGCAATTAGGGGTTAAGTGTCTTGCTCAAGGACACTAGAGCATGCTAACAGGAGGAGCCTGGGATCAAACTAGCAACCTTTAGATCACTAGACCACCAGCTCTACCGCCTGAGCTACCATCCCCATTATTTTTATCATATGTATACTGTACTGCAGCTAGGTGCTGATAGCATGGAGGGTAGCCCTGGGCTACTGCATCCAGTTTGGTGCTATAGTATGATATGGGTTGTTTTCAAAGGCCACTCCATGTTTCCTGCATCAGAACGGCAGAAGCATAATTTTGACTACAATTTGCCATCAACAAAATGAACGGTGTCGATTAATACAGGTTTGCTAATGTGTTAAAGCTGTTACAGCGTCACAGTTTCATGTCAACCGAGCATACAAATTAGTCTGGTCTGCATTTTTCATTTTTTCTCTGAGAGGGGCGGTTTTAAAAGCGTACTTTAGCCACCCCACCCACCACAATGGGTTATTGTAAAGCCCAAATACTCTCCCTCTGGTTGACAATACTGTCATCTTTTCTGGGACACTTCATGCCCTCCTCCTGCTAATTTTTGCAACACAGCCATTAAGTCACTATGACACTGTTCTAATGCTGTGGAGCACACAAGTAGATCATCCACATATTGAATCCGCGTCCCATCCAGCACCAGTTCCTCTAAGTCAGCTTTCAAAACCTGATTAAAAATATGTGGTGAGTGTTTAAAACCTTGAAGCATGCGTGTCTACGTGTGCTGTTTTCCTTTGTATGTGAATGCAAATATATGCTGGCTCTCCTGTGCCAGTGGAACACTGAAAAAAGCTCCACACAAATCAATTACTGTGAAGTACTTGGCGTCTGGGGGTACATTAGTCAACAGCGTGTGCGGATTTTGAACCTCGGCCTGCTGATCCTCTACGACATCATTTACAGCTTATAGATAATGCACTAGCTGCATGAGGTGGACAAAAGGGCGTGGTCAAGCACCGGCTGCAGACAATAGCACGGTTCCCTTTTCTGCAGCAAACAAGCTGCCTCGAATCAAGGCAGAGAGTTTTCTTAATGTTTTTGTCTGTCTTACAAAGGAGATCGGTGCACAGGCTCGTGAGCAGCCCAAGAGCGGAACTCTATTCCTCCTGCGCCAAGAGGACAATTAACAACCATTAGAATAGATCCTCAGATATAAATACAGTATATATATATATAATTGTAGGCTGCGTGCCGGACTGAAATGGACAATAAAACTCAAGCCATGTTTGCGTACCAGAAGTTATCGAAGACTCCGTCTCCCTCCCTGAATGATTAACTGTGGGAAGAAACTCCCACACCGCCATTTTTGTTTATCCGCCTTCAGTACAGGCAGCACATGGGTGTCACAACAACTCTGAATTTCTATCAAAACCCCTGGTGCTTTCAAACCGTCTGTTGTAGCTTCTATTCCTGTCTCTGCTTCCGGCTTAGGTTTTTGGACCATACTTGTCCTTGAACTACCTGTTCCATTCTCCCTTAACACATCCTGTCTGCATCTCTCCACTATCTCCTCCATCTGTCACTTCTCAGTTGTTTAAATTTCCTGTAACTCTCCTTCCATTTCTGTGAAAGAAAGTATTTTGATAAAACGGTTGAATTTAGATGTGAGTATCAGAGGATAATCTGTTTTCACCCGTTCTTTTTCCTTTTCCTGCTTCATCATATCAAGTCCTTGGATTCGTATCCTTTATTTATCAGCAAGGTGACATGCGGTGTCATATTAGACATATGATACCAATTCAGTATTGCTTTTCCACCTGGTTGATCATGGACCTCCATCACTACTCCCTGCGGACCAATTCTTATGTACTGCGACTGTATCACAGCCATCTTCCCTGCTGCTTCTGACTGCCACAACTGTTCTAATATTGGATCTTGGTTTGGGTGTATGAGGTTGTCAACCTCATAAATACTTCCTCAATACGTAAACCTACGTACAGTAAATACGTCATCATTGAGGCGCACGAGACCCAACATCACTCGCTGTCACTGTGACTCCAGATGTACTGACAAACAACAAGGTAAGTTATTACAATGACAATATTTGGATAAAAATAAAAAAATAATGTATTTTTTTTAAGAAACGTCATGTATAAACGGTTTCCTGTAGCTAAACGTAACAGAGTTAAAAGAAAGACAGAAAGTGTTATTGACAAGTTCTTCCATAATAATTCTCATGACAAATTAATGTTAAAGCTCCATAAATGTTGTCTCCATTACAATAATAGACAGGTAATCTATTCAACTGAATTTTCCAATTGTAGACTATTAAATGAAAAAATACAATAAAGTAGTAATTACAACAAACATGTATCTATTATATTAACAATATAACATGTTGTTATTATTATTGTTATGTAAAGTAATTACAAAGTTTCTCTTTGTTATTGTTACAGATGTGGAAACATAGCTGAAAATCAGAAAATCAGACATAAAGAGGCCATTGTCAAGGTCAGTCACAATATTAAAAAAAAGATCACTATGGACATAATTCCACGAATGAACTCCGTGATGTTTGATGTTTGTAAGTTTAGTAAATTTAGATGCACTTCAAAGAAAAAAAAAAAAACGAACTCATACCTAAAACAAATAAACTGGACCCTGTGTATTGCGGCATTGCAGCCACCTACTGGACTCGAATGGAACCGTTTGACGCGTAAAAACAGCGGTCGCTATTTAATACGTCAGCAGGCTAATTTGTATTATCTTTGTGGGTCTTTAGACTCTGGTGGAAACACAGACAACGGTCAACGGTCTGAAGGAACCTTTTAGTTTCTTCAAAAAACAGTTTCTGGTTAGAATAGGTGGAAACATGGCTTTAGATGGCCATGGTTCAAGAAGGCAGTGGCAGACACAGGTAGTCAGGCAAATTTATCCAAGGGAGAGCTGCAAAAAGAATTGAAAGTTTGTATGACTTTAGAACTACCATTGCCTGCCAAACTGTACCTAATTGCAAGCTAAAGTGTCTGTAATAAACGTATCAAACTCTAAAAGGACCTGTAACCCTTGCCACTAGATGTAGCAGCATTCAAAACGTACCTGCAAATGCAGCAGTATTATCAAATTCTGAATATTCAATATTACACAGCATCTAGTTTTTAAATTCCATGTATTGATAATTAGGGAGCTGCATACACAGAAGCTAGCCAGTTTAGAAAACAACTTCACAAACCTGCCCC
The DNA here is from genome assembly GCF_960531495.2 of Zeus faber. Lineage (NCBI taxonomy): Eukaryota > Metazoa > Chordata > Actinopteri > Zeiformes > Zeidae > Zeus > Zeus faber. The sequence continues at coordinate 214,549 of NW_028293157.1, read as the reverse complement.
TGTCAATGAGGAGAGTACCTGCAGTGCCACCATAAATCTCCATAAACCTAGCTCCCATGCAAGTATTTCACTGAAGTTGTCATGTGTAATGATGCAAGACCCAACAACGATTGCATAGCAGCTGAATCATATTAACGATTCAGGAGACGGGCATGACACATGCAAAATTGTAATTTGATCGCTATGTTCACGAATCCAGATTCACGATAACGATGAAAGAGAGCAAGAAGAGTTGGTTGGCTCTGAATTTAATTCTCAGTAATTATTTTCAGTCCAAGATTCACTCCCCCACGCTCTCTCTTGCTCGCTCGCCAATTCACAATAATTACTGAGGATTATATGAATGCTGAAGGCATTTGGCATAATTCATATTTAATTGCTGACTGAATATTACTTAGTATTATCCCTAAATAAATAATTATGATGAGATTAAATGATTCTTATGAGAATTCCATTCACAACTCAGAGCCAAAACGACTCTTCTGGGTCACAAATCTTTTTACTCTGCCAAGTCACCAACTAAGTCAAGTCAAGTCTTTCATCACTCCTCCAAATCGCTCAGTTGGCTACCAAGCTGTGAAAACTACTATAAGTGCCGCCATGAGTATTTGACTGAGGTTATCAAGTGGGCAGCCTATTTCAGCATTTTTTTGTTGAATTAGGCCCTCTACATGTCCAGAAGGCACAACATTCTGGCGTCCCAAAGAAACCTCTATCTATACCAACGTCTGGCACCCAGTGCTTACCACTCTTCTGGCTATACATACAGTGATAATCCCAAACTACCAGAACCATGCCCAGTGGCTACCCTCTATCCCCACCAGTACCATATAGGCCTCCCTAGTGGCTAATTCCACTGGTTCCGTACTCACAGCCCTCCATCACTATCATGGAATACAATTTATTGTCAATTTTCAGATTTCAATGCTTAACTTCAGTGTCTCCTACATCCACACAATCTGCAAGTGCAATCTAGAGATAAACCATTGTTATCATGTTGGCTGTTAACTGACAAAGTTTTTGTTGGATTGGTTGGCATAAAATATTGTTGAAATGTCTTCAAACAGGTCCTTGGAGTTCTCTCTGCTAGCAGCCATTTGTTAGTGAAAAGATGTAAAGTGGTGAAGTTAATTGCACCACATCATGAAAACCAGAGTACGATGTATGAGTAGAATTTCCTAGTATATAACTTACAAGAAAGCTGAGGAACAGTTTTGACCAGTTACATCCACTCTTGGCTGGGGCAGGTGAGTGTTCATAATTAATTACATACCTCTGTGTACCTGGCGAGAAGCAACCCCACCTCCACCTTACCCCAATCTCTCTCTCCATCTCCCTCTATCTCCCTTAACCTCTCCAGTGGTTAAACGGTGTTCCAAGGTGGATGTACCCTCTTCATTATCCACCCTTGCAAAAGGCTTTTTGAACATTGGGGTTCTTGTGTGTGTGTTCGTGTAACAAGTGGCCTAGCTGTTAATTGAGGGCAAGCCCCCTTTATGCACATCCTGATGGGAAGGAAGGAACAGACACATCTAATGGAAACCAATTACCAGGCCATCATGATTGGCCAGAGCTATGGCTGTCTACTCAAGGTAAGCTGGTTAAGTCCTGGTCATCTTTATGTGGGTGTGTGTTTTGTAAATTACGTGTGTGTTACGTTGTTGAGTTTATTCAGTGTGTGTATGTGTGTCTATCAACCTATGTGTCTGTATGTGTGTGTGTCGGGGGGTGGGGGGCATTGTGCATCTGCATGTCTAAGGGAATGTGAGCACCTGAGTGGTGCGTTAAGTATGGCTGTGAACTACATCTTCATTTTTGGTGTGTGTTTTGGGCATATGCTGAGTGTGCGTGTGAATATATTTGTGTTAATGTGTGTGTGTGTGTGTGTGTGTGTGTGTGTGTGTGCACGCGCACTCTTTTTACTCCACTGCTAACATCAATCCTCCGAATAAGAGAGGAAATTTGAGCTTTTCCAGGACAAACTACCAGCGGCTGATCAATTTGTGGGGTCAAGAGGAGAGTGTGTGTGAGTGTGTACAAGGTCTCTGGAGAGATAGACACAAGAAACCACTGCAGATGTCTAATGGTCAGAGAGAGAAAAAGCGCCGCTTTTCCACCAGGTACGAATTAGTGATTAAAAGTTTGACTCTTTTGTGGGATTAGTTTGTTGAAGAGTGACTTGGTCAAATTATTTGTTCAATTCTTTGACTTCGTTAATTTGATTCAGTTGGTGTAAGCCATAGTGAGTGATGGAGGACTTCCGGTGAACGATGAATGAGAGTCAGAAGAGTCGGTTTGGCTTTGAGTTGTGAATGGAATTTTCACAGGAATACCGCCAAGTGTAAATCAGTCACATCCAATATGAATTATGCCAAATGCTTTGACCTTTTGCCCACATTAATTTAATCTTCAGTAGTTATTTTCAGTTTGAGAGTCAAAGATTCACTCGCTCGCTCTCTGAATCGAAGCCTAATGAGCTTGTAATGCACGTCGCTGGGCTTGAGGCGCAGCAGCATCAGAACCAAAATTTGTCACAAGGGTTGTCAAATTTCAAGGCATTCCAGACCCGAGAGCGTCAGGGCTTTCTGCATGCGGTTTCCGACTCTCCAAGGAAATGAATTGGACATCTTGTGTTTTTGGTGGATTCAGTGTAAATCTGGCTCAAGTTCCCTAGTACCACAAACAAATTTAATTGTTTATTTTGTAGAAAAGCCTCCAAAGACACAAAGAGGGGACCAGCCATGACACACCGTGTCACACATTTGGTCCTTGCTGGCAAAGGCATCTCAAGTTGAGCCTAAACCAATCTCACATATTGAGAGTCAATAGCAAGAATGACAAAAAATGTGACCCACCACAGCAAACCCACAATTTGTGCATTTCTAAAATCTCCATGAGCAGCCAAATAAGTTGAAAAAATGATTTTTCCAGATTTGTGTTCCTTTGTGTTTTTTTTTCATCTCTCAATGTATTTTTAAAACTGAGTTTGACTTATAAATAGTAGATACATGTTAAACCGTGGAGTTAAATATTCTCGTTAGATTTCATGGGAAACACAGTTCACAGAGCTGCTGAACAGTGCTGAACAACACGACCGTCGAGGTGAAGATCATTCCTCCGAGTTAAACTTTTTAATCTCACTACTTTAACACACACCTGGATCCATTGTTGGGCAGGGGTATACATTTACATTAACATACATTTACATTTAGTAATTTAGCAGACGCTTTAATCCAAAGCGACTTACAAGGGAGAATAACATTCAAGCTACATTGCGACAGAGATTAGTGTAACAACAACATTAGTGTAACAATAAATTCTGCAAGGTGGTGCTAAGTAATTGTAGGTTAGGACAGGAGGTACTCACTGAAGAGCTGGGTCTTCAAGTGCTTCTTAAAGACAGAGAGGGAGGTCCCTGCTCTGGTCATTTTTGGCAGCTCGTTCCACCAACGTGGAACTACAAATGAGAATACCCTGGATTGCCGTGGCTGTAAGGCCAGCAGAGCCAGGCGACGCTCATTTGACGAGCGCAGCATCCGGGGGGCAACATGTGCTCTTACAAGAGCATTTAAGTAGGCGGGAGCATTCCCAGAAATCACTGTGTAGGCCAGCATAAGAGACTTGAACTTGATGCGGGCGGCTACAGGTAACCAGTGGAGCTCGATGAGCAGCGGAGTGACATGTGCCCTCTTTGGCTGGTTGAACAACAGTCGCGCTGCCGCATTCTGTATCATCTGTAGTGGCTTCACCGCACAGGCCGGCAAGCCTGTTAAGAGGGCGTTGCAGTAGTCGAGATGGGACATCACCAAGGTTTGTACCAGCAGTTGAGTGGCATATTGGGTCAGGTACGGCCTGACTTTTCGGATGTTGAGTAGTGCGAAGCGGCAGGACCGGGAGACGGCGGCAACATGGTCCAAGAATGTCAGTTGGTCATCAATAATGACACCATTAATCCTTCCGTCCTTGCAGCCTTGGGAGGAACAAGAGATAGAGAGTCGATTTTAATATCAATGTTGTGATAAATACCTTGTTTGGCCGGGAAGACCAGCAGTTCCGTTTTCGCCAGATTTAGTTGAAGATGATAATCCTTCATCCATGTGGATATGTCAGCGAGACACTCCGCGTCGAGACAGTAGGGTCGTCGGGCGGGAAGGACAGATAGAGTTGAGTATCATCCGCATAGCAGTGATATGAAAACCAATGTGAGCGGATGATCGGGCCCAGTGAGGTGGTGTATATGGCAAAGAGGAGGGGTCCTAGCACCGAGCCTTGGGGCACCCCTGTGGTGAGGTTGTGAGGCACAGACAGCTGGCCTCGCCATGTCACACTGAACGAGCGCCCAGTAAGGTAAGATTCGAACCAGGAAAGTGCACTGCCCGTTATGCCCATACTTGAGAGTATGGACAGGAGTATGCTATGATTGAGTCTAGAAGAATGAGAACCGAGGATTTGGCAGCAGCTCTAGCAGTTTTTAAGGCCTCTGTCACAGACAACAGGGCTGTTTCGGTGGAGTGACCACTTTTGAAGCCAGATTGAAGTGGATCAAGAAAGTTGTTTCTTGACAGGTACTCTGTAACCTGTCTAGAGACCGCCCTCTCTAAGGTTTTGGAAAGGAATGGGAGAAGAGAGACCGGCCGATAGTTTTCTACTTGATTGGGATCGAGTGAGGGTTTTTTGAGCAGTGGTGCGACCCGAGCCGCTTTGAAAGCGGAAGGGAAAGTGCCGGAAGTTAGGGAAGAATTAATCATATGTGTGATTGCCGGGTTGACAGTCGGTGATATGGCTCGAAGGAGGTTAGATGGGATCGGATCTAGCGGACAGGTAGTAGGACGGCTACATGTTAGTAGTTTAGATACCTCACTTTCAGCGAGGGGGGTGAAACCAGGGAACGATGAGCCTAGGGCTGGAGAAGACAGGTTGTGAGTAACTTGTTTAGTGAACTGGCTGCTGATGGCTGCCACTTTGTTAGTAAAAAAGGAGGCAAGGCAGTCAGCAGTGCGGTTAGTAGCTGGGGGAGGTGGTGGAGGGTAAAGCAGAGACTTGAAGGTGGCGAATAACTTACGTGTGTCTGTGGCACCGTTGATCCTATCGTTGAAGAAGGCCTTCTTGGCAGCAGTGATGCTGGAAGAGAAGGAGGACAGCAGTGTCTGGTAGCTTGCAAGATCCTCAATTGTTTTGGATTTGTGCCATTTCCTCTCGGCTGCTCTGAGGTCAGTGCGCGTTGTCCGGAGGGTGTCAGTCAGCCAAGGGTGCGACTGGGTTGATCGAGCAGGTCTGGTGGATAGTGGACACAGGCTATCCAGACATGAGCTCAAGGTGGAGCAGAGGGAGTCAGTGGCATCATTTACCTGCAGAGAGGGGAAAGTGCCGCGGGGTGGAAGAGAAGAGGAGAGCACAGAGGAGAAGTGGGTGGGAGGTGGGGGGTTGTTTTGGTAGCTGGACATTGAAGTGGATGAAGAAGTGGTCAGAGAGATGAAGAGGAGTGACCCTTAGGTTGTCCGTGGTGCAGCTCAGAGCAAGAATGAGATCAAGCTCTTTGCCAGCCTTGTGAGTCGGTGGAGTCGGGACCCGTCTTAGGTCGAATGAGTGAACCAAAGACAGGAAGTCAGCCGAGCTCGCACTGTCCAAGTGGATGTTCATGTCTCCGAGGACGAGCATGGGACACATGATGACAGCAGGGTGTCAAGCTCATGTAGGAAGTCACCTAGTTGTCCTGGTGGACGGTAGATGACGACCACATGGGCTTTCACCGGAGCAGTCACCAAGACGGCGTGATATTCAAAGGAGGCAAAGTTGTTTAAAGGCAGCATTGGATTAAATTTCCATGTGTTGGAAATTAACAGGCCAGTCCCACCACCACGGCCAGATGGTCTGGATGTGTGGGCGAATGTGTAGTTAGTGGAGAGTGCAGCCGGGGTTGCGCTATCTTCCGGTTTAATCCATGTCTCAGTGAGAGCAAGGAGCTCCAAGGAGAGGTGGTTGGCATGACCAGAAATAAAGTCTGCCTTGTTAACTGCAGATCGACAATTCCACAAGCCAACAGAGAAGGAGGTCTTTGCAGAAGATGTTTGCTGCAGGGACCTGAGGTTACCCAGATTGCATCGGCGTATGGTATAACGAGGCTTTCTGGGTGACCTTGAAGTTGTAGGGATGCGGTAGTAGCACATTTTGTATGGAGTGAGAGAAAGAAGGCAGGTTTGCCTTGTTCAGTGTCCTTGCTTCGGTTGACGTGCAGAGGTAGACGTGCGTCTTTACACAGAGCGACTTCAAATGGGCCAACGCTTGAAGCTAACGCTTCAAGGGCAGGACCATAAATAGGTGATAGAATACAGCTGCTCATGTGATTAGGGTTGCACCTGGCTAAGAGCACGCCCACATAAGAGAGGACTTACCTGAATAGGGGGTGTGTCTGGAACACAAGCTTGTTGGCAGATCAGCAAATAGCAGTGAAATGTGCAGAGTCAAACCAGTAGTCCAAGTTGCAATACTACAATACGAGCAGTGATACACTACACAGCAACCTCAGCACTATAGCTCGACTCCAAGTAGATGTAACAGCTTCTGATTGGGAAGGCTAGGAGGACTGACAAAGAGATCAGATCAAAGACAAATGCTCTACAATTGAGTAAGGCCATAACATGTCCAGCATTCAAAGTTCCTTGTACATTATTGTACTTATTACTATTTGTATTTAACTGATTTGCAAATATAAAGTATGTACATTTCTGCAACATCCACACTGCTTGAGTTCTAGGCCTCTTTTTGTAATACACAGTCAACTTGTTAAGGAAGAGCAACAATGACATGTGAGGTTGTCAAACAACATAATTATATCAGAACAGTGCTTCTTTGTCTCATTTTTGAATGTGTGACTTTAATTCCTGGACAAATGTATCAGACAACTTCTGAGCGCAAAGTGCAGAAATGAACCGATGCAGGTTCCACTGAGATTTGAACTCAGATCACTGGATTCAGTGTCCAAAGTGCAAACCATTACAGCATTGAACCTCTACATGGCTGAGTTAGAATTGGTCTCCTGGGCATCTCCGGGAGTTGAACCCTGGCCCTCTCTCACCCAAAGTGAGAATCATGCCACGAGATCAATGAACCAAGTTCAGCTGAAGTCGCTTAGAAAACCGGAACAGCAGCCTTAGTTTTGTTGTTTGTAGGCAAAACCGTAGGAGAGTCAGCTATCAGTGGCTCATTTCATCATCCAAGCTGCTATAGCTTTTTTCCCATGAGATGGCATTGATTCAATCAAGTTCATTGCGACAGCCTTACAGTTACTGTAAAATGAACAATTCCGTCCTGTTTCGCAATGACCTACTTGGGATTCAGGTTAGAATGAAGGGAGGGAAAATTAACTCAGGCCGGTTCTGAAGGAATTGCATACAGCTTTGTGCCAAAGGCATTTTTATGGGCAAGTTTTCTGGGCAAGAAGTGATTTCGCCCTGGCGCAGAGCCGGCTCTTGCCCTCTTCACAAATTCCTCCACTTCCTTCAGACTAGGGTTCGTCAGGTTAAAATCCACTGTTGGTTACGGAGGTGTTGTTCTCAGTGCTTCAGACGGATCCCAATAGTTGTTCTCTGTTGGGGTCACTGTAGGTGCCTCTGAGGTGGTCGTAAATGGCGTCTTCTTACAATCTTACAATTCTAACTAGAAAACAAACCAAAAAAAAATCATGAATCAAATTTTCCTAGACACATTTCTCGAATGTTGCCTGAACATAATCCCATCGACACAATCCATTAATAAAGTAAATCTAACAATGATAAATACTAAACTGGACAATCTGATCACTACTGGTTTATGTGATGTAATTCATATGTGGCTTTTGTCAAGAGAAGACAGACCTAACCGCATTGGTCTCCTGGTCAGCTATTCATGTCACAGTCCTGTCACACCATGTGATCGTCCTCGCATTCCCATCATCACTCATGACAGGATGAAAACTCAGTAGAGCTTACCTTTACTGGGATTCCTTTCTGAAAAACATGTCAATTATCACCAAACAATATTTTAATCATGACAAAGCGTCAGCTTGAAAAGTCCATCATGAGGTCCCTGCATTGTTCTAAGCACAATCATTATGTTTTCTTAATTCTCTAACTATACCCCTCCTTTTTGACAAATGGTACCTTATGTCAAACAAGTAAAACAATGAAAAAACTCGTGGGAAAGATGCCGCTCAGTACATACTGTACCAAGTGGCTCTGCCACTCCAATAATTTTGTGCAGGATACCTTTGAGTAGAGGAAAAGACAAAGTTAGTGAGCCTGTGTCGTCAACCATCATTAGACAAAGCAAAAATTGGGTATGGCGGCTTTGATGGCTGCATTGGCTATTGGCTGCATTTCCTATAGAGATGGGGTCAAGTACATTAATGTAAACAACACAAATAGGAAGAAAAAAATGGGGGGTTATGAGATCACAACATTAAACAGATGTTATGTATGTCTCATCAAACAGCTACACCACACCGTATCTCACTTGCCTGTACATATTCATGCAATCAAAACAAAAACAAAAAACAGTTTAACACAGATAGAAACACAAACACAACCGGTTGTACAAAGATAGACACACAGTTTTATACAAAAACAGATGACGGACAAACAAACCAAACAAAAATCCTCCTTTTGTTGTACTCATGAGTTTAAATCATTGTAGTTGAACTTTTCAAGAACTTCAGTAGCAAGATCTGGGCGAAGTCACAAGGGCTATCGCTGTCAAGCAATCATGTGAATCTCCATAAGAGTGAAGAAGAGAAGTTGGAGTAAGCAAAGTGAAAGTTGCACAAGTCGATGATGGAGAGGTGATGTCTGAGAGAAATGAGCCGGTTTGCTTTGTAGCAAGATAAAGGCAACAGCATGTAATCAACCCAATGACCCCGGCTCCGAGTTTCCAAGCACAGTATGCTGCAAGACATAATTCATTTCCATAAGATTACAACAACACAGCTTACATTTTACCATCTTATTCAACCACAGTTAAATTAATCCAGCAAACCCAACATGGAGCTGGTGCCCCAAATTTTTTTGAAAAACAACAAATGGTTCAACCGTGTAATGACTTGGCAAGCATTGCCTCGTTCCATGATCCAAAAACAACAATAACCAAAACAGCCAAGAAAGGCCATGCCAGGGTGCGACCCTGAGGAGACAAAATTAAAATAAAATAAATATCATGACTCAAATAATGAACGTTCTTTTGTGCTGCCTGGAGTTATAAGGGGAAAATTAAAAAAAAAAACATCTAAATGGCCAACGTATTTCACATTTATTTAAGTTTTTTTCGTAAGCGGACGTAGACAATCCATTACCTCTCTTGTATACAAAACAAAACAATTATTCCTCTTTGTTAAACTACTTGTTAAGTTTTATGCTCTATATCAACATCTACCTTAATCAATGTCAAATCGAGATTATTTCTCGATTAAGACAAAAAAAATAAAAATTAACAATATTCATAATTTTGTTTGATTATACTTAAAAAATCACCAGCCTTACTGATAATCAAAAAACAACCGGTAAGGATTTGAAACATACAAACACAGTTGTATATCACACCAAAACTAACAATTCACTCATGCAATATCATGATTTAATGTGTAGTGTTAAATCTATAGTATTTAGTTATTTATCATGTCCTTTGATTTAGAATTACCAATTTACTAATGCTTTGTGCCATTCAATTTGTTACTGTTGTAACACAGCAGACTTTCCCTCTGTGGGATAGATAAAGGATTATCTTAGCTAAACCAGCAGATCACTTTGACACAAGAACACAAAAGTGGAAAATAAAGTATATTTAAAAAAAAATAACTCTTTATAAACCCAAAGCTAATTAATTTCTGCTGCTGCTATGCATCATATCTGCTCTCCGCAATGTCTTAAAACATATTTTGGAAGCAATTTTTTTTAATCTATATTGATCAATTTAGTTGTATCAATTTGGAATGCTTTGCAATAAAATCTATTAACAACGCACAAACTATAGTTAAAAAAAATCTCACCATACTCCTAACCTTACCAAAGTCACATTTAATGAACCAAAGACACCTTCCAGCAAATTAAAACCTGCTTCAACTCACCACAACACTATTATCAACATCACCATTATCTCTCTAAACACAATCCACCAGTTCAAAACGTGCAATATCTATGCATACTACCGCAGCATTGACCTTTGTTGTACACCATTTGACTACTAGTTAAATCATTCAGTTCTAATATCCTGCGAAAATAACTTTTACACGCACTCCTCTCCAAGTTTCATCCGAAAACAAAGAATCCCAAATGCATCATAGGCAAACTTTCCCACTTTCATTGTCATTGTCTTTCATATCTCAACTTCCCTAATCCTTTCAGTCTGTCATTACCTTTACAGATCTCTCTCGCCTTGTTACATATACAAAAAAAATTGACATGTTTTTTTTTCCCCAAATTAATTTAAAACCTTACGGTATCCTTTCTAGCAATCCTACCAGATATTTTAGATTATAATGGTACTTTTAGACCAAGGACTCATGTGTGAAACTAGTTTGACATGTTATGTACAGCACACATACCACGCATATCTTGCGTTCATACATTCGCTTGTTTAATTGAGATTTTTATCAGCCAGGAGGCTTAACAAAGCCAAAGAAACTGATAGAATCTCTCCGAACTCATCTCATCGATACATGTTCCAGAGTGATCAATCGGCCAGACACCAATTTGATCACAATTTATTTGATTTATTTAAAACGTACTGAAACTAGTTAGAAAGCAAGTCGCAGAGCTGGATTATCAATACCTCCAAAATAAAATAATAAAAAATAGTAAAAACAATAAACAAAGCAATAATTACAAATATAATATTAACAATGATTATTATTGTATTTGTTTTTATTTTTATTCCCTTTTTTATAATCAATTTTACTCTAGTTATAAATTAATTGTATTGTATTTCTACAACACCAAAAGTTTCTTACCTTCCCTCAATGCTTCTGCTAGGAGGAATCAACAATACTCTATAATATTATTCTATAATTTTATTCATTAATGTCGAGTTATTACTGAATAAAAAATGTACATTAAAATAAGATAAACAAAAACCCACGATCCTCTTGATCGATACAATATTGGCCACTTCCACGGTCCTCCAGACCAATATATCCACTACCCCTTCCTAGTTGCGCTGCACGCAAACAAGCCATATGTCTATGTGAGGGGGGGATTTCTGAGTTAAAAAAGAAGATTACCCAGAGCCATTTACTACACAATAGCTTTTCCTTCGATCTTCTCTGATCGGTACAATATCTCAGTTAGTCCTCACCTTCATTTTTTCAAGATCTCGTGTTGTTCCTTTTGGATCTGCCAGTCATGTCCAGACAACTCCTTCTTGGATGTCTTCACAGTCGGTTCCTGCCTGCCATTGTGCACACAACCTGGTTAATGAAGAGGTCCAACAGAGCCAAGCAGAGATCCTGCCGATTATCCCAAAACCGTGGAAGAAATTCTTCTGCAATGATGGGTGAGGTTAATCTGCCTGCTACAAGAAAACAAAAACTGAGAGTATTCAAGATTATTTTTTCTGCAGAATAAAGAGAAAGGTTCAGTCCTGCTCCAAAGCAGTGTTCTGACCAGTCTGATATCATTTCTGAAGACCGTGGGTTTTATACAGAAACAGAGGGTGTGGCTTGCGTCATAAATGATTTACCAGTCTGTGTCCCGGAACTGTCTCCCTGGATGCCAACCTCAAACAGTTACATTTACAGGAACGTGTAAATGACTTGGAATACGTGAATTACAATCCCTTACAATGCACCTCCAGGCTCCCCTGTGGTTATTCTTCATCTCCATACAGGGTAAACAGGATGAAATGTGATCTGGTTCTTCCATGTTAGAATTGACATTGTAGATGGAAAGAACATTTCTCTTTACAAAAAGTTGGCGAGACCTTTGTCCTCATTCAAAATAAATGATCGTAAACATTTTTCTCTCACAGATGCTATTTTATTTTGTGTTTTAATAATTACTTGGATTTAAAAAAAAAAATCTCAGAGCATCTCTCCTCCTCTCATGATTGGTCAGCAGTGTCCAGTAAACCTCTGCTATCATTTATTGTAAAGACAGCTCATCACAGTTTGAAAAGTGTGTGTGTGTGTGTGTGTGTGTGTGTGTGTGTGTGTGTGTGTGTGTGTGTGTGTGTGTGTGTGTGTGTGTGTGTGTGTGTGTGTGTGTGTGTGTGTGTGTGTGTGTGTGTGACGCAGAGAAGTAGGTCACCATCACTCAAAATATCTTCATTCTTTTCCGTCCAGGTCAAACATTACCAGGCAGTTCAACCCACCCCAGCGTTCCTCCTTCCCAACTCCCTATGATGTCGATGTGAGTCAGTGGAGCGGTTCACAGCAGCAGAAGATATGGATCAAGACAGAACTGGAATCTTTGGGTCTATGGCCAGGCTCTGCACCTGTGAAAAACCCCATGAAGATGGTATCATTGTGGCATTTCCCTCCTGAGCCAGAGTTGATTGACAACGTCGCGGATCTTCCATCCCCAACATACTCTCAACTCCATCCATTTTTCATCTGGAAGCTGGATAATGACAAGATAATGACCAGGCTGAAGAACAAATTCAATCTACCATCTATTGAAGGATGTTCACAGCCACAGGTGGCCACTGCAGGTGTCAGGAGACCTTGTGTAATTGTTGGCCTCACTGGACAGTACTACTGGTTATCATCAGGGCTGTGCTGTAGGATCTGCATGAAGAGGTAGTTTGCCAACAACCCACACTGGAAAAGCTCCCCAAGAAGTTCACAAACCTGTTGCCAGCAACTCTGAACTACAAAAAGGCTATCTGTAGGTCAGTGATGGATGAGCTTGGGCGCACAGGAAATTCAACCATATAGCCTATCGGGTCATGGAGATGAAGCACCTCAAGTATGAACGTGCCAACCTGTCCTACCTCCTCAGCTGCCAAAACATCATTGATGCTGAGTCAGGAATGTATGGCCAGAGAACCCTCACCGGGTTCATTAGACAGTAGACTAAACCAGCGCCATTCGGAGAGTATGAGGATTCAGATGGCTGGAACAGAGTCTCCTGTATGAGTACCAGTGCCAGGAGGGTGTGATTAAGAAGCTCCTGCAGGGCATCTTAAGGGAGGCCCTCTGCTCAGACGACACCTGTAAAGTTGCAAGGAAGGTCACCTTTACATCCAGGACCATTTCATCCGACACCATCATGAATGAAAACTGATCCTTGGGTGGGTGATGGTGCAGTCTGAGACAGAAGTGACTGGAGCCCATGTGCCAGGGGTTAGTGAACTGCTACAGGATGACAGAGATGGAAAATGAACATTGTCAGTGGGTAGACAGGTAAGAAATGACTTTAATATTTTCTACTATGAATTTTTTTCTACAATTATTGAACAGCATTGAAATCATATGAATGACTATGATATGACAGCAGCATCATTCATGAGTTTTTTTTATTTTGTTTTGTATTTCAGAGACTGCTGTGAGGCCTTTAGGATGGCAGGTGAGGTGAGGGGGCTAACGTTCCTGTCTGGATCCCCATCAGAGGTACATCTCAGCAAGAGGGCTACCACTTCCTACAGGCTCAGTGGGTCAATGGAACGCAGGTTTCATCAGAGCTGTTTCAAGCCCAGGGGATTACAGCGTTCGCTCGCTGGAACTATCCACATCTGGTAGGCCTAAAGCATCCAGGTGTTCGGCTTCCAGCTGTATTTGAACTTGTTCTGATTGCAGATCTCAATGCAGTCTCCAAACGGGTGTTAGGGGATAAGACGTATCCTGACCTTCATCTTTCCAGCAGAGAGAGAGAGGTTTGGTATGGATTATGTGGAGGCTGTTTGCTGTCCCGTTCCACTCGCCTGGGAAAAGCACAGGAGCAAGAAAGAGTCCATGCCAGGAAATTCACCTCCACAGAGCAGCCTTCAGCCCTCACGCCCAGTTCAGTCACCCTCCCCTCCATACAAGCTGTACCAATTTCCTGCATTTCCCCCTGCTATTAAAGCAAATGACTACAAGTAGTGATTCTGATCCTCTCACAGAGTCAGGTAAACACATTATTATAATAGCAACATGAAAAATTGTCAATTGTTAGTATCTACAGTATATTTTTCACATAAAGGAAATAATTAATTTTTTGCCTTTCCTCTCATGTTCCTCTTCGAGAAACGACTTGGACACCACCTCTGTCCCTGCAGGCTTCACCATGCGGGGCTCGCACTAAACAAGTGAAGACTGGTGGGAGAGTGTTTGTCCTAGACCACAAGCGTTGGATATCCCCTATTAAGGAGAAAATGGACATCCTGCTAAATAAACATCGTGGACAGAGAACATGCTGAAGCTTGTGGACCAGGAGAATGCTGATATGGTTCAGAACTCCGCAACCGACCCAAACAGTATGCTCCACCCATCAACAATGTTTCACATTGCGTAGTTTGTGAAGTCCATGGCCAAGCCACTGAACACCAGCTCTATATTGAACACCGGCCCAGAGACGCTCCAGGTGAGATAGTAGTTATGGCACACTTTAGCAGAGGAGAGTGAGACAGTCTGTGTGCCTTTTGTTTCAATGCCACCAGCTGTAGTAAATCCACCTTAACCTGCTGCACCTTTAACTGAGGACTTTATCAAAAGGATTATGCATGGCATCAAAACAAAAGCATAGATGTAGGAAACAAACAAAGTCATGCCCTTCCTGTGGTCAGCCAAAGTCCAGGTACCCAAACAATGTCTCCTCCATCCACTTTTTCTACCAGCAAGGCCCTGTCCGTTATTTATATTGTTCCACGAAGGTTTTTAAAGCCTATGGTCCTGACGGCCTGACAAACTCCAAAATGCCCTTTCAAGACTTTATGGAGGCTTAGTTCTTCCAACAGAAACTGGAGCACAAAAAGAAGAGGGCAGAGGAAAAGGCCCGACTACCAGCACAAAGGAAGGATATGCCGTTTCTGTCACATGGAACTGAAGCAGGGCGCAAACCGTCCTAATGGGCACACAGGCTTCCCTGGTGTAGCAGAGAAGTGCATTTACCTCCCAGCTAAAGGTCTTCTCCTTGTACAAAGATCAGGTTATGGAAAATGAGATGCACTGGAAGGGCTTCAAGTAGTCTGTATTTTATAAGATAGATGGGAGGTTGAAAATGAGAAATCATGGGTGTGTAAATTGTAAAAAAAAAAATTCATCAGCTTTGGAAAAGGGGACACGAGAAAGTAAAAACCAAAGGCTACCATGGCCATGTCTGTAGTGTTTTTTAATAGTGTTTTAACCATGGGACCATTCGCGTTAAAGGCCAAGGTGATAATAGCTACACTACTGAAACACATTGTGTCAACTCAATTTTGTTTTGCCTGCTCAGTGACGTAGTGCTATGGAACCAATGTAATGCGTATATGCCAAAATGTAAATACACTGGAAACAACAAGAGGCAGTTTGTGTGGTGTAGCGATTATCACGTTCACTTTACACTCAAAAGGTCCTCACTTCGAAACTGGGCAGAAACAGTAGATGTTAGCTCATTACAGGAGATTTGTATCTTCATCAAATCTGAAGCAATTCAATAACTTATGGCAATGTCTTTTTTTGACACAACAATCTCAACATAGCAATAACTAAGTCAAGACTTGAACAAAACGTAAACAAAGCAATGACAAAGACTGTGCTTCAAACTTGACAAAAGCCTAGTTGCTGAGTTTTGAATTTTTTTTTTTTTTTCAGCAATAGAACGAGGGAGACTTGATAGTTAAAAACAGCTCCCTGGTTCCAGCTGCATAAAAATTAAGAAGGAGGATACTCAACAAAAAAGTGTGTTTCTGCCCTTTTTCAAACAGGGGATCTCTAACATCCGTAACAAACAGGATTACCGCTTCACTGGAGAAACAGACATCCCTTCTAAAACCAGTGACGTGCAGTGAGGGTTCGGGTTGGGGAGGCACTGACTCACAAGTCAGATTTACAAACATACAGTAGGATCGGCATCCTCATCGTTACCACGAAAGGCCAGCTCCTGTCTTTCAAAATCTCACGATTTTCCTTTACCTTGGCATTGTGGAGGCTGATATTAAGTCTTCGTTGTTCATTCAGAGCCAGATCAATGCGCGAAGTTCCAAAGGTTTTTAAATAAATCTGATTTTGAATGTGAGCAGTTGATCGTTCATGTTTGTCAAGGCTTCTTGGCAAGTTTTTCAAGTCACAAAATCCCGTATGGGTCCACACAGTCTCACTCGTTGAGAATAAAAGGCAGGGAAAGCAGAAAAGACGTTTTTTTATAGCACAGCCACAAAGCCAGTCTTTATGTGTATACCAATCGTTTGAAAAGAACGAGTAGTTTCCCGTCGATTCCCGACTCCCGTCGTTTGAAGCAAACCTCGTAGTCCTGGCGTCGGTCTCCCAGTATTTATGACTTCTTGCTTTGACTGAAAGTCCAGCTTTGAAAAATGTCTTAGTTAAGAAATCAAATCCTCCATTTTCAGGGCGAGAAATGACAGCTTGTCGCTAAGCTCTACAGCGTCGGACAGCACACTTCTTGTGTTTACTTTTTGCACACGGGATAGAGTTCACCGTGACCTGGCTGGTGTCAGGCTATCAGGCTGCTCACTATCGCCGCCCTCCTTGAGGCAGAGGTACTGCCTGCCTCAAGGCAAGCATTTTCCCTGTGGATTCATGTCATATCAATAAGATGTAAATATTACACACATACGTGAAATACATTACTGAACACCATGGAAAAGAAGACGTATACTTTTGCACGCTGCATTTGCACGCGCTCAATCCAGTTTGTGAGTGATTGCGCAAACTGGAGGAAGGCTCGGCTGTCCATGCCTCACCTCTCGTCTCCGACAGAGACTCAGTTTATTTAAGCAGGAAATACAGAATTTTCTGGGATTTTTACTATAAAAATGGTCAAAATACATTAAGAACCACACCAAAATCATAGTCCGGAGGACAAATATTAATACTTGTGTTATTTTATTATTTCGTTTCTTTTTCCTCTCATGATGACAGGGGAGGCTGTGCCTCCCCTGCCTCCCCTGACTGCATGTCACTGTCTAAAACTAGTTTTTATTTTGCATGCTCAATAAGTAAGTGCTGTGGAACCAGGCCATAATACAAACACAATGGAAGCAAGGCCTACAGTTTCTGTGGTGTAGTGGTTATCACATTTGCTCCAGGAGCAAAAAGTACCCAGTTTGAACAGCATGACTGCTTTGTTGAGAATGCCACTGTCATGCAAATGCAAAGCAGACATTTAGGATAACATCTACTTTAAGGGCTTGTCAGAGGTGGGATTTGAACCCACGCCTCCATTGGAGACTGCGACCTGAACGCAGCGCCTTAGACCGCTCGGCCATCCTGACAGTGAAGTGCTGTCAGTGAAGTGGACAAATACCGAAGAGAAAGTGAAATCCCATCAGTGTTTGGCCTCCTTTCAAATTTGTGTTTCTCATTTCCAGCTCTTTCAGCGACTGCCATTACTTCGTGGGCAGCCAAGATCCACAAAAGTAAATGTTTTTTTGTTCGTGGCGTCTTCTTGCACTCACTTTTGGTTTGGTTAGGGCCAGTAAAAGTTATCTTGATGACGTCCTCCGCTTCGTCCGACGACTGGACAATTGAAATAGGATGCTAAAGACCATGCACGTGCCAGGCCACGTCTTCAGCAGCTCTCCATTCCCATATTACCCACTCTATGTTATTCATGTAAAGGGTAGGGATAAAGATTTATCTATAGATTATATAGATTTTGTGTCCATCAGTTTCCAATGAATAGGGCATTGATGTTCTGACTTGAAGGTTTTTGACCCCATTTTTGTGAATGTAGCTATCCGGATTTTAAGTCTGATTTGAAAGAGAGGCTGTATTTCTGTAGTTGGATTGTCTTCAACTACGGAAGTGGACCACGTCATGTGTCAGGCAAATATGATTCTGAAGAAGCCTTCAATTGTTGTTCCTTGGGGTGTGTATATTTTTTCATCAGAAATGTAAGTACTGTTATACTTTCATAATATCCCTTTTGTGATGCAACGATCTTGAAAAATCCAGATCAGAGACATGTCTTCTGTGCTGATGGATCATCCGTGCAATACAGACACAGTAGAGGGGCTTTCAATTCTAAAACCAATATTTCTTGACTTTATGTAATGATTGTGTTGTTATCGCCACAATAACAATTATATTGTGACTTATATTTCAAGATGAATATCTTCTGGTTTGGGGCAACTTATAATTTATTAACATCCCATAGCTTATTATTTTTAAGACTGTGTTGTGAAAGTGTGTGTATCAAATGTGAAACACAACATATATAAGATAATGTATCTGTAAATCCCTCAATGGCGATTGTATTGCATTTCATGGTGCAATGTGCATTATGCCTACCAAAATGCTAAATAAATTGTTTTGATTAATTCACAAATTAAAGCTCTGCACAGGCAATCATTTCTCACCGTTTTCCTTGCTACAACGGCCAATACTTCCAGGACAGCCAAGATCCAAAAAAGTCCAGTATCAGTACCTATTTATCAGGGTTATGGTTAGGGTTAGCCATTAACTGTGTGCATTGGTGGTTCAGTGGAAGAATTCTCGCCTGCCACGCGTGAGGCCCGGGTTTGATTCCTGGCCAATGCAGTGGTCTGTTGTAGACTGAAAAAATGACGTCATGCAACTTTGTGACAGCTGGCAGTGAGGTAAGATGGGGTAGTTGTTACCCGGAGCTAGTGAGGTCAACTGTCCGGATGCTTGGGTGATTATGCTTGTTCGAAGTAAGCATTTAAGACAGACATCTGCCGAAAGAACTTGTCAGATGTTCAATTTTAACCCTTGCCTCCATCGGGGACTGCCACCTGAACTCAGCGCCGTAAACCGCTTCACGAAGGCAGAATCCATCCACAACAGTAACAAGCAGATGTGGCATTCTACACTTCACCTTCTCATTTTCTGGACGGCTAACTAAGAAGATGTAGAAATCCTTGAAGTGTTTGGCCTTCTTTCAAATTTGTCTTCCTTGATTTTTAGCTCTTTTGCAACGGCCAATACTTCCAGGACAGCCAAGGTCCAAAAAAGTAGATGTCTTCCTGTTCATGGCGTCTTCTTGCATTCAGGTTTGATTTGTGCATACTACAACCAAAATTGTCAGAATGTACAAAATTTGTGCAGTTTTGACTAGTGGATCCCAAAAAGCCAAAAAGCAATGGGTTAGGGTTAAGGTTCAGTTAGGTTTAGTGTAAAAGTTAAATTGTCTTTGTTGGTGGATGGACTAATCATTACAGAGTAAATCAGAGAAATATATTTTATGTTAATAAAGTGTTTAATCTTGTACAAGAGGAGCAGTTTCAGTGTAGCAACACAACAGAATGCAGCTAGGAGTGGCCAAACTGACGAGTCGTTAAGATGTCGGTCAGCAGACGTCGCGAAACGGCTTCTCTGATGGGGCAATTATGTTGAGACAGATCATCTGTTGAAGTTCCCTTTATTTGATGGTCGAGACATGTTGCCTTTCTCCTCTTCACATTATGGCACATAAAGTGACTAGTTCATGTCTTTTTTAAGACATGCACTCTATTTAGCCTTAACAAGAAAAGTAAAGTACACATACCTTGTAGAAAAGTGAAAAGCACATCAAAACATAGAAAAATAAAATTTGTATCACATTCCCCCCTGTTTATGCTTTTTCAAGCATAACATTTTATATTTTATATTTTATATTTCATATGGAGTGTGAGAGCAAAAACACTGCCGGGCAGTACAATTATACAGTTTCCTAAACTCAATATCCATTCAGACAGGGATATTCTCTCACGGTCCCTCTGCCTCGGCGACCACCCACTGGTACTCCATATCCTAATGGGGTATGCAAAAAACAGTCATCAGTGTGAAATTGAATCAACTCTTTGAGAACATTAATAATACAATTCTTAATCTCTGTGTAATAAGAGGGAAGAAGGTACAAAATAAAAAATCAAAAGGTGTCCAACACAGACTGGTTGTCCCATCAGATCACACATACCTTGTACAAAAGTTCATGTAAAAAGTACATCAAAACATAGACGTGTACATTTTTTATAACACTAGTCCAGCTCACTCTGTTGAAACATCATGTCCCCAGCAGGTGTAGAGACCTCATCACTGATTACTACAACAACTTCAGGATAAAGGTCTCTTCAGGAGCAACTACATCGAGTTGGCACAAGGTGGAGAATGGCATCATCACAGGGTCCACTATCTCTGTGACACTGTTCTCCTTAGCCATGAATATGCTCACCAAGTCAGCTGAGCCAGAGTGCAGAGGGCCCCGGACAAATTCGGACAACGACAGCCACCCATCAGGGCATTCATGGATGACCTTAGAGTCACAACAGAATCAGTCCCAAGCTGCCGGTGGATTCTGAAGGGACTCGAAAAGCTGGTGGAGTGAGCCTGGATGCGTTTCAAACCTGCCAAATCAAGATCTATGGTGCTGAGGAAAGGAAAGGTGGAGGACAAGTTCCGGTCAACCTGTACTGAGTTGGATGGCTGGCTGAAATCCATGGATAAGTCCGGCCTACCTGGAAAATTCAAAGCCTCGGCCTATCAACATGGCATTCTTCCCAGGATCCTGTGGCCCCTCCTCGTCTATGCCGTCCCAATCTCTAGAGTCGAGACCTTAGAAAGTAAGGACATCAACCACCTCCGGAGATGGCTTGGGCTACCACGAGCCTGAGCAGCATTGCACTCTATGGGTGCAACAACAAGCTGCAGCTGCCATTTAAATCCTTGGAGGAGAAATGCAAGGTGATGAGAGCCAGAGAAGTGGTGCAGTACAGGGACTGAAGTGATCTGAAGGTGGCCAAAGCTGGAATCCAAGTGAGGACTGGCAGGAAGTTGAGGATGCTGTGTCACAGGAGGAGACAAGATGAAACAACAGGGAGCATGATGGGACACAGTTGAGAGGAAGGTGACCTGGACTGAGATCTGGAGAGCAAAGCCTCACCGCATCAGATTCCTTATCCAGGCAGTTTACAAGGTGCTCCCAAGCCTGTCTAACCTGCACACATGGGGCATAGCAGAGACACCAGCATGCCCATTGTGTTCCAAGCGAGGAACCCTTGAGCACATCCTCAGCTGCTGCATTACGGTACCACTGGAGGCATGATAAACGTGAAGATTTAGCAGCCGCTTTTATCCAAAGCGACTTACAACTATTCAAACACAGATGGACGCGGCCATAAGGAGCAATTAGAGGGTTAGTGTCTTGCTCAAGGACACCACAGCATGCTGGGATTGAAGCAGCAACCTTTAGATTCCTAGACAACCAACGCTACCCTCTGAGCTACCACCCCCTTAAGGATAAAGACCATCGCTGAAGCCGTCAGCACTGGACTTGAGTGGGCAAAGCAGTTCCGTCCCTCCAAGAAAACCATTGCCTTTGTCAGAGCTAGGGAGCAGGCAACCCCTGCCAGAAGAACACCTGCAGGCATCCTGACCTACGCAAGAGGCTGGCAGCCGGCCACCTCATCCAGGTGGCCGGCTTGGTCACCTGGATGGGGGTGTATGATTTTGAAAGGCCCGAAACACCCACTGATTCCAGGAACATCACTGATGATGTGTCCAGAGGCATCAGCAGATGTATTTACACAGCGATAGATATATATAAAGAAATGTATGATAATTGAAAAGGCAATTGTTATCATCTAACATGAAAGTATGTTAAATGTGACATCAAGGTTTCCACTTATTGTGCTCAACATGGAATTTTGACTGTGATAAGCTGAGCATTTCCTTCTCCAAATCCGGGTCATACTTCATCACTGTAAGACAACATATTATTGATTTTTAATAATGGTCCATGGTGAAAATAATGTTATTCAAAGAGTAATGCACAACTTAATGCACATTATGAGAAAATGTCACAAATTACTTTGAATGACTAACGTAAGGGGTCAGCAGAGGTCAGACGCTGGTGTAGAGAGAGACCTATTTTCTCTCAACAGATACCCCTGTAGACACTGCATCGTTGTACCTGAAGCACACCTTTTCCCCATGATGAATGCTGCATACCCATCAGCCCTCCTGTCCCACACTTCCTTCCTGGTGTCCTTCGCTCTGACACCAAAGCCAAAAAGGTTTTTTTCTTCTGACACAGGTGGTGGAGCACTGGACCTCTCAGCCTCATATTTAAGAAGAGACCTTATCTCCTTGAAACTGAGTGCATACTGCTGAAATAAGATAAGACTGTCCTTGCTGGGCCCTTCAGCCATAAAGACTCCAGTGTCTCTTTCCTTCTGGGCACTCTTGATCAGGTACATTGAAGGATTTGCCCTTATATTTCCAAAACTAGAGAATATACTCCCTGAGCACTTCACTCCGGTCAATTAGGATAAGGACGATTTTTTTTTTTCTTCTCTGAGGGATCCCGCTGCAGAAAGCCCAAGGGCCCCGTTTGGAAGAGAACTTTCACCTTCCCCAGGAAGATAATAAGTTGTTTTTGCGACATGTTGATCACTTCTGTACAAATAACAACAACAACAAATGATACAACGACTATGCCCAGCAAAAAAGAGAAGTCATTCAACTTTGTGACATGTAACAACGTCAGATGCTAAAGTAAGATGTGGTAGTTAGTACAGGGAGCCAGTAAGGTCCAAGTTAACTGCATGACTGCTTTGTTGAAAATGCCACTGTTGCGTGAATGCTGGCGCAAAGTAGACATTTAGGAGGACATATACTTAAGTATCAGGTATCTGCCCTGTGTGTCTTTCTCAACGTTATCCACACGCAAAGGGACATTTTTTACGATTAACGATGAATAGAAGATCTGCCATTGACGTGGCAGTTTGGCATGTTCAGCATCTGTGAGATGTGTCTCCTGTAATAGAGCTTTGTCTATTTCATGATTTTTCAGAAAGTTAAGTACCTTTTTATGTTTGGACAGTTTATTGATGTCATTAGTTTTCCATGTCAAATACCTAAGCGCTACAGTTGTCATTTCACGTATCTATCTTTCCCAAAAGGTAATATAAGATCCAATGAAACCAGTTAGGATATTTAGCCCAGGCCACTGTTTTCTCTGAGCCATTCATTTGTATGTCCTGTACCATAGTTGAAGGCAAATATAAAAGTAGAAAGAAAAGAAATAAGAAACAAACAAAAAAAACGAAAAAACAAACAAAGAAAAAGGTCAAAGCAAACCCTACGTGCCCCCCTTTGACCCCACTTCCTCCCCAACTGAGGAAGTGCAAAAACCTTAGTCTTATTGACCATTTTTTTGTTGCAGCTGTAACCCAACATTATTATACAATATTAACTGGTACCAATCCTCCTTAAAACTGAAATAGTCTATTAGCCTAATCCACTTGTCATTTAGCCAAGTTTAAAACAAAAATGGACATTCAGTTGATGCGAAAACACAATTTAAACATTTTACGAAGTCGTACAATTCCCTTTAATAACACCTGGGGAGGCTATTCCGTCAACTCTCCTGGTGTGAGAAACCTTGAACATCATAATCAGAGAAAGTAAATTAAAATCCTGGCGCGTCCACGTATGCTGCCCACTGCTCCTGGCTGTGCCCCCGGAGGAAGGACAAGCCTTGATTGGTCAAATGCAGAGGATCCATTTCACCGGCCACCATCAAAGCATGTGCGTGTGTGTGTGCAAGCGTGTGGTGTGTTGCGTGATGAATAAAGACTGTTTCTTCCTTCTTCTTCTAAACACATAATTGATTTTAGAGAGCCCCACAAGGCCCACATGGAAATCTAGGCGGCTGACGAATGAGATGGAGTCTGCTTACTTGATGCAGAGAGCTCATGAGTGTAAACGGCAGGAACAGAGATCCGAACAGCCTCATGGACTAGAACACTCAAACATGGACATTCAAAAATGGAGGATGAAAATGGACGACGGACCCTGAATACCCTTTAAATCACATATCTGTATATACATAATTGCCTATTCCATATACATAAGCATATTCCCTCCACCCTCAGACTGGTCCTGAAAGAAAAATTCACCAGCCAGTATCTTCCACACACATCAAATACAGTATAATAATGTCACTTTTGCATTATACCTTAACATTATTCCAATATATGACTAATATTTTCCTTTCCCCCCCTTTGTCCATGCATTTTCTCAGACAAAAAGAGACTTGAGTATATGATATTAGCTCCTCACTACACACCACTACCCAATTCAGACCTGTATGCTGACAGATTTTAACAATGCTATTTTTCAGCACTCCATTAATTTTTTTCACAAACACCTTGGCTTTGCACATGATAAACATCTCCTAGACGTTGTTTAATTCCCATTTTTTGAAGAATTTATTTCACTGTTTTATCCACAAACTCTTTCCCATTATCTGAAGATATGTGATCTGGATGTCCCCACCTGCTTATTACATCACAACACAAGAACTTGGCTTGGCAACTGACTGAGCATCTTCACCCTTGTTGGACATGCTTCAGTCCCCTGTGAAAATCTATCCATGTCCACTTACATGTATCTCTTACCTCCTACTGGTCTTACCATGTCAACAAAATCCACAACCAACTCACACATGGGACCTGTCGGAGTTGGAATGTGACCGGGTGGACTCTTCACACCCCTCCGAACATTGTTTTTAAGACCGATTGTACATCTGCCTATGACATAATCAATTTGCTCAAGCAAGTACGGTGCCCTAAAACCATACTCTTTCGTGATTTTTCTTCTTATCTCCCCCCTTGCAACATGGGCTAACCCATGTGCTTCCTGAATCATCAGACCTAGTAGGTTGGGGGTGCTACCATCAGTCCTTCATGATTTCTCTACAGACCAGTAGACTCTTGTCCTCGGTACAACCATAATTGTTTATCTATGGCGGACACCACTTCTTGCATCGAGATCACATCTCTGAGCATAATTTTATCTTCCAAGTCCACTTCATGGGTGACCAGAAGAACCTTGCCTGCTTTGTTTGCTCCTGTAACTGCTTTAGCAGCCTCATCCGCTGCTTTGTTACCTTGAGTAACCCTTGACGTACGCAGCTTCTTCCATAATTTCTCCTATACTGTATGCTTCTGCTCAAATCCTTCAGCCACCATTAAAGTCATATGTGACTTTAGTGAAAAGTGTCCACTCTATAATGGACACTTTTCTCAGTGTCACGCTCTTTATCAAGATAATCATCAGTGTTTATCTATATAGCTGCTCCCTTACTTCCTCATTCCACCACCAAGAATCCTCTCCTTCTGGCTACTCCCGTTAGGGGGCACCGCAGTGCATTATCTACCTACAATTCTTTCTGTTCTGCTCATCTATAAACCTTCTCTTTGACTTCTTCTCCTCATTCTTCTTATCCACCAACTGTATTTTGTTGACTTTTCTGAGAGTCTCCTGGTCCCGTTCCTTTGGGTCATGCTCCTTTTTCCTCCGCTTTAGCCAACATCTGTCTGACTGCGGGGTCGTATCCTCCAAAAGCTTCATCAGAGTCACTCACTCTTCTCCTATTTCCAGGCTTCTGACTTGTTGCCTGCTCCCCAAACGGTTCCTTCTCTTGGTACTGTTGGAGCTCTGATACATCTTTATGGTTGTTGTAGCCTTGCCCATCTCTATTTTTTGCTCATCCTCATCTTTGAAGAGATGGTTGCCCTCCGTTGTCATCACTCGGAGCTGGGGATAAACATCAGTGAACTTCACCTCCTTCTCATAAGGCGGGGGCTTCTTTACAGATGCTGTATGTAAGAAGGGTGCGGTAATCTTCTCCATCAATTTTTCTGCTTCCTTTTCATTTTTCTTTATTTCTTATCGACTTTGTTCTCTTTTTCCTTTTGCATCTTTGAACCATGTCGGTCCCTCGTTTACGAACAGCTGAAAAATGCCATGTTCTGTTTGTCTTTTCTCCGTGCGTCTCTTTCCTCTTTTTACTTTCTTTTGATTTACTTAACATGTGGACACAAGCACCTGCATTGTTTTAATCACATCCAGGTTAAGAGTTCCTTCAGCTGGCCACGGTTGTTCAATGTCAGGCAACCGCTTGCTCCATTTTCCTGATATTTTTGCAATATCTATAATAAGGGAATTATTCTTTCGCACTACATCAATAGGAGTGATTACTTTTGTAATTTTCGTATCCATTTCTTTTATTGTAAATCAAATTGATTTATTTAAAAAATATTTATAAAGCACCGTGTAATCACACTCAACCCAAAACAACTAAATTTACCAACCCCAAAGGAGACCAATAGCTTTCCACTTATAAAAGCAACTTCACTTGTTCATGATCTGATAAATCTGATAATTCTCATTTATCTTAAATTATCAAAATGTCCATCAATGTTCATTCTCCAAACAGCCTCAATCAAGGTAAACCATACTCAGATAATGAAACCAATATTCACAGCCCTCAACTGTATTTAAATCAAATCAGTTTTTCCACATTTGATCAATCAAATCAAAAATGCTCCATTAAATAGGCGGAAAGCTTGATTAGTCAGTCTGTTGCCAAGTCTCTTACTAACTTATTGCAAACACAATATAAGAAAAATAAATACTGTAATCCTATATGTGAAGGAAGAAAAAACAACAACACAAGAGTTTAGTGTCTTAAGACACTAAACTGGCGAAAGTGGCGCCGCCCCTAGCGGTCGCCTGCGCCGGCGCTCCGGTTACTCTTTCACTTTTAGTATTTTTTTCCTTTTTTTATCATAATGTACACCAAAAAAACATAGACAGCTACCTCATACGACCGCGATGCACTCATGGTTATAAAAATGTCCCTAAACGAACAACTTTGGCACTTTTTACCCGTGGGAGCCCACGGAGGAAGCACCGAGGTAAACGAGGTGGCATTCGGGTCAGAATGAGGACGCACCCTTACCGTCCACCTCTGCCAAGCGTCCTTCTTGCTAACGTCCAGTCCCTGGAGAACAAGATAGATGAACTTCGAGTGAGGATTAAATTCCAGCGATTAAATTCCAGTTTTCTGACGGAAACATGGCTGAACCCACTGGTGCCGGATGAAGCCATACGTCCAGCCGAGGCCTTCTCCGTGTTCCGCGGCGACAGAACGGGAGAGTCGGGGAAATCCAAAGGTGGAGGCGTCTGCCTCATGGTAAACAATTGCTGGTGTAACTCCAACACCACCAAATTCCTCTCCCACTCCTGCTCGCCGAACCTGGAACAGCTGACCATCCTATGCCGTCCATTTTATCTCCCCCGGGAATTTAGCACGGTCATCATTACAGCCGTTTATATCCCACCGCAAGCGGACACCGACACAGCTCTGTCGGTTCTGCACGATGTGTTGTGCGGATTTCAGAACAGACATCCCGACGCGGCTGTGGTGGTAACTGGGGACTTTAACAGGGCCAACCTTAATAAGGTTCTGCCTAATTACCACCAACACATCACGTGTGCCACCAGGGGAGATAGAACTTTGGACCATTGTTACACACCTTACAAGAACGGATACAAGACCGTCTCGCTCCCTGCTTTCGGGAAATCAGATCACGCCACGATCTCGCTGCTTCCTGTTTACAGGCCTCTGATCGCGCGGGATCTGGTGATGACGAGGGAAGTGAAGCGGTGGACGGACCAATTGGAGGCTGCGCTTTAGGATGCTCTGACTGACGTAGACTGGGACATGTTTCAATCAAGTTCAAGTGATGTCAGCGAGTCAAGGATTACATTTGCGCATCCCTTCCCCGCACCTTGGACCTGTTGCAGTTCGCGTACCGGCAAAACAGATCCACGGATGACGCGGTCTCCCAGGTACTGCACACCACGCTCACGCATCTGGATGGCCAGAAGGGGGCCTATGTGAGAATGCTGTTCATCGATTATAGTTCAGCTTTCAACACCATAGTCCCCACCAGACCTGCTGTCAAGCTGATGGAGCTCGGACTGAATGCTCCGCTGTGCGCCTGGATCCTGGACTTCCTCACAGCCCGTCCCAAGGTGGTCAAGGTGGGGAAGTACAGGTCATGCTCCCTCACCCTGAACACAGGATCCCCCCAGGGCTGCGTCCTCAGCCCCCTACTGTACTCCCTGTACACACATGACTGTGTGGCCAGGTCCAGCTCCAACACCATCATCAAGTTTGCTGACGACACCGTGGCCGTGGGCCTGATCACCGACTGCGATGAGAAGGCCTACCGCGAGGAGGTGGCTGACCTGTCACTCTGGTGCCAGGACAACAGCCTCCACCTGAACGTCAGCAAAACCAAGGAGCTGATTGTGGAATTTCGGCGTGGATTAATGGGACTTCTGTCGACAGGGTGAGCAGCTTCAGATATCTGGGAGTCCACATCACAGATGACTTAAGATGGACTGTACACACAGACACTCTGGTGAGAAAGGCGAGGCAGCGTCTCTACCACCTCAGGCAGCTGAGGAAATTCCGGGTCTCGGTGAGGATCCTCAAGTCCTTCTACTCTGGAGCGGTGGAGAGCATCCTGACAGGCAACATCACTGCCTGGTTTGGGAACTGTACTGCCCAGGACAGGCGGGCCCTGCAGAGGGTGAACGTACCACTAGAACTACCCTCCCCCCCTTGCAGGAGCTATACACCAGGAGGTGTAGTAGCAGAGCCCACAGGATCATGAAGGATCCTCATCACCCCAACAACGCACTGTTCCAGCTGCTGCTGTCAGGCGAGACTGGGTCTGAGTTTTTTCCCGCAAGCCATTAGAACTGTCAATGCTGACCTCACCAGGGGTCCTAACTTAGCCATACACATAGGCTCCACTACCTACTGTACTATATGTAGCATACTGTACCGCATACTGTGTCACTGTTCAGGGTTGTTCGTGATGCCGTATTGCTGCGCCGTACTGTTGTATACTGTGCTGTATTATCCCAAACACTACCTCACTCTATTCACATTCACATGCCACTTTAAGTCACATGTCACTTTAATGCACATATCTGTATATACATAGGCATATTCCCTCTATCTATTCCATTTTATTTCTTTTTATTTTTATTGTATTTTATTCTATATATTTTTATTTTATTCTATAAGAATTCAACTTACCGTATTACGTTTTAGGAGTCAGTTAGTCGGCCTATAGAAAGAATTTTTTTATTTTTTCCTCTGACATATTGTGTGCTATCACCGGGTGCGTTGCATTACATTACATTTAGTCATTTAGCAGACGCTTTTATCAAAAGCGACTTACAATTGTTCAAACACCGACGGACGCAGCCATCAGGAGCAATTAGGGGTTAATTGTCTTGCTCAAGGACACTACAGCATGCTAGCAGGAGGAGCCTGGGATCGAACCAGCAACTTTTAGATCACTAGCTCTACCGCCTGAGCCACCATCCCCCTGTGTATTGCATTACATTTCACTGCATATATGTATGAAAGTATGTATATGTATGTGACAAATAAAAAATCTTGAATCTTGAATCTTGAAGACCACTCTAAATTCTTATACATACTATAATACATTTCAATGAGACATTGATTATTGATTATTTTTCAGGCATTTGAATCTAATGAGTATATTAGTCAATGTATTATCACCTCTAGTTAATTATTTGGATTCTTTTTTCCAATTTAATTGATTTTATTTCTATTTATTTTATTTTATTTTATTTTAATATTCATTTATTTATTTATTTTCATCTATCATACTTCTTCTCCGCCCCTCTTGTCAGGCGGAGTCGACTAAGTTCCACTCTGTATGAAGCACCACCCCTTGCTCCACCTCTTAAATTTAGGCAAAGCTTCCAGTTTGCTCTGGTCGTCAGCGTTTACCTCCCCTAGGCCACACACAGAGTCATAAATCAAAGCTGGTTTCTTGCACTCAGCAGCCGAACCACAAAACCTCTTCTCTTGCATCAAAAGCCCAACTTTTCCTTCTATTTCACCAAGACTATCTGCTCCTTTAACCAACAGGAATCACAGCAAGCACTGTCACACAAATTCCAAGCACAAAAAGAAAAAACTCACACACCAACCAAACAATTCACAAATCCTACTCATAATTCAGAGCAGAAGATTTTCTTTTCTTTTCTGAATGTGTACATGCATGTGTAGGCAGACTGTTTCTGGTGATTCTAGTCCTTCTCTCAAGAAGACTCATTTTGTTATCAAATACATAAAGTCCTGTGAAGGTTTATATCCTTTATCAAATGTATAAAACGTCCTTGAAAGATAAAGGGAGAGAACTGAGCCGGATGGATTCTCTGTCGAATTAACTCGGGCGGGCTCTTTTATGCCAAAGACAACATTTACCATTTGGTTCCCCTACATAGGTCACAGGTCACATTTCACCTCCCTAATCACCGGGGCCCCTGATGATCCTCCTCTCTGCAGGTTAATGATGCCACTGACTCTCTCTGCTCCACCTTGAGCTCATGTCTGGATAGCCTGTGCCCACAATCCACCAGACCTGCTCGATCAACCCAGTCGCACCCTTGGCTGACTGACACCCTCCGGACAACGCGCACTGACCTCAGAGCAGCCGAGAGGAAATGGCACAAATCCAAAACAATTGAAGATCTTGCAAGCTACCAGACACTGCTGTCCTCCTTCTCTTCCAGCATCACTGCTGCTAAGAAGGCCTTCTTCAATGATAGGATCAACGTGTGCCACAGACACACGTAAGTTATTCGCCACCTTCAAGTCTCTGCTTTACCCTCCACCACCTCCCCCAGCTACTAACCTCACTGCTGACTGCCTTGCCTCCTTTTTTACTAACAAAGTGGCAGCCATCAGCAGCCAATTCACTAAACAACTTACTCACAACCTGTCTTCTCCAGCCCTAGGCTCATCATTCCCTGGTTTCACCCCCCTCGCTGAAAGTGAGGTATCTAAACCACTAACATGTAGCCGTCCTACTACCTGTCCGCTAGATCCGATCCCATCTAACCTCCTTCAAGCCATATCACCGACTATCACCCCAGCAATAACACATATGATTAATTGTTCCCTAACTTCCGGCACTTTCCCTTCCGCTTTCAATGTGGCTCGGGTCGCACCACTGCTCAAAAAACCCTTACGCGATCCCAATCAAGTAGAAAACTTTCGGCCGGTCTCTCTCCTCCCATTCCTTTCCAAAACCTTAGAGAGGGCGGTCTCTAGACAGGATACAGAATACCTGTCAAAAAACAACCTTCTCGATACACTTCAATCTGGCTTCAAAAGTGGTCACTCCACCGAAACAGCCCTGTTGTCTGTGACAGAGGCCTTAAAAACTGCTAGAGCTGCTGCCAAATCCTCGGTTCTCATTCTGCTAGACTTATCAGCTGCTTTTGACACTGTCAATCACAGCATACTCCTGTCCATACTCTCAAGTATGGGCATAACGGGCAGTGCACGTTCCTGGTTCGAATCTTACCTTACTGGGCGCTCGTTCAGTGTGACATGGCAAGGCCAGCTGTCTGTGCCGCACAACCTCACCACAGGGGTGCCCCAAGGCTCGGTGCTAGGACCCCCCCCCTCTTTGCCATATACCCCACCTCACTGGGCCCGATCATCCGCTCACATGGCTTTTCATATCACTGCTATGCGGATGATACTCAACTCTATCTGTCTTTCCCGCCCGACGACCCCACTGTCTCGACGCGGATCTCGGATCGTCTTGCTGACATATCCACATGGATGAAGGATTATCATCTTCAACTAAATCTGGCAAAAACGGAACTGCTGGTCTTCCCGGCCAAACAAGGTATTTATCACAACATTGATATTAAAATTGACTCTCTATCTCTTGTTCCTACCAAGGCTGCAAGGAATCTTGGTGTCATTATTGATGACCAACTGACATTCTCCGACCATGTTGCCGCCGTCTCCCGGTCCTGCCGCTTCGCACTACTCAACATCCGAAAAGTCAGGCCGTACCTGACCCAATATGCCACTCAACTGCTGGTACAAACCTTGGTGATGTCCTGTCTCGACTACTGCAACGCCCTCTTAACAGGCTTGCCGGCCTGTGCGGTGAAGCCACTCCGATGATACAGAATGCGACGGCGCGACTGGTATTCAACCAGCCAAAGAGGGCACATGTCACTCCACTGCTCATCGAGCTCCACTGGTTACCTGTAGCCGCTCGCATCAAGTTCAAGTCTCTTATGCTTGCCTACAGAGTGATTGCTGGGAATGCTCCTGCCTACTTAATTGCTCTTGTAAGAGCACATGTTGCCCCCCAGATGCTGCACTCGTCAAATGAGCGTCGCCTGGCTCTGCCGGCCATACAGCCATGGCAATCCCGGGTATTCTCATTTGTAGTTCCACGTTGGTGGCCAAAAATGACCAGAGCAGGGACCTCCCTCTCTGTCTTTAAGAAGCACTTGAAGACCCAGCTCTTGAGTGAGTACCTCCTCTCCTAACCTACAATTACTTAGCACTACTTAGCAGTATTTATTGTTACACTAATGTCTCTGTCGCAATGTAGCTTGAATGTTATTCTCCCTTGTAAGTCTCTTTGGATAAAAGCGTCTGCTAAATGACAAAAATGTAAATGTTAATGTAAATGATGTGCTCTCTCTCGGGACCCCTGGCACTGTCTCTTAGTAATTATCTTATACGATGGGGCTGTTTTGGGACGCAACACATTCCAAGACACCTCAGGTTGCTAGTGTTGCTGCTATGTGGCACCACTTTATTGCAGACGGAGCACAGGGCATTACATTTGTTCATGGGAGAAAAATAGCAACACACTACGCTTTTTTTTCTCTCTCGACCATCCATAACTCATTTACAATTCTCTTAAACGTTTCAATGGTATTATTGTTAATGATAGAGGCTCTGCCGGCCATACAGCCACTGCAATCCAGACTATTCTCATTTGTAGTTCCACGTTGGTGGAACGAGCTGCCAAAAATGACCAGAGCGGGGACCTCCCTCTCTGTCATTAAGAAGCACTTGAAGACCCAGCTCTTCAGTGAGTACCTCCTGTCCTAACCTACAATTACTTAGTACCACCTTGCAGTATTTATTGTTGCACTAATGTTGTTGTTACACTAATCACTGTCGCAATGTAGCTTGCATGTTATTCTCCCTTGTAAGTCGCTTTGGATAAACGCGTCTGCTAAATGACTATGTAAATGTAAATGTACTTAGAGTTTGAGTCCAAACTGAGAGTAAATTGTTTAGATTCCTGTATGCTACAGGGAAGTTACGTAATTTCGGTCTATGGTTTATAGCAACAGGATTTTGTAAAGCAGAGTGACATTCATTAATGTCAGAGTGGATCGGACTCACCAAAACATCAGCAGCGAACAGAGGATTTCAGCATAAGTTCCATGTTCAAGGCAAGGAGGCGTGATCCGTGAAAGTTTGGATGATTGAGGTATGGGGATGGGAGCTCAGGCGGTAGAGCTGGTGGTCTAGTGATCTAAAGGTTGCTGGTTCAATCCCAGGCTCTTCCTGCTAGCATGCTGTAGTGTCCTTGAGCAAGACACTTAACCCCTAACTATCTCCTGATGGCTCCCCTCGTCGGTGATTTAACAATTGTAAGTCGCTTTGGGTAAAAGCGTCTGCTTAATGTAATGAACTCCATTATATCCGAAGACGTTTAGGAAGGTGCCAAAGTTGTCCGCAAACAGTACGTTGAGGGACCAGCAGTATCCCTTGAACCATGTGTCTGAAGGACATGCATGTATTTTATGTCTCCAAAGCCGGGACACGGCAGCGGGTCGGATACGATGAACCGGTGGTCCGACTGTAGAAGACTGTCAATAAGCTTCAAAATGCCTTCTTTAAGTGTTTTCGATTGTTTGTTCCTGAGATCGTTGGTTCCCTTGTGGATCAAAACAGTGGAGGCAGATGGGTTTTGATCCAGCAGCTGTGGGATTCTTGAGTCTATATCCCGGACAAGAGCACCCGGGTAGCAGATGCATTCTTCATCATTTTGAGTAAGCAGTTAGTAAAGGAAGGGATTTTCTAACAGTACGAGGCAGGAGCTACTGTGGATTGGACAAGGGTTGCACAGCAAACAATGTTGAACTTTGCAGCTCTTTGTTTTATGAATTGTGTAAAGATGACAAGACAGACACCTGACGGGAGTGAAACAAGCAACTTTTAAATTTCTTGCTTATGCGGCCTTGATGTCCAATGCGCTCTCTCCATGAGGATACAGAGACACTCTCTGAGTGCGTTTGAAAGGCATGTTGACAGAAATATATGTTCTATCACCAGCTATGATGATGGGACTCGAACCCACGGGTGCAGAGCACAATGGATTAACAGTCCATCACCTTAACCACTCGCCCACCTCACCTGAAAAGGCTTTGCACAGCCTCAACAACAACGGTACGTTCCAACCTTTTTCATTTTGAGTAATTCTGGGGAAAGGTAATTTAAAGAACAGAGTTCTTTTTAAGTCCAACTACCTTGCCAAAGACTTACACACTACATGTTTTGGTTTTGTACTGACTCAACTGATGTATAATAAGGAACTGCTCTAGCCAGATTTGAGAAACACACATTGGAGGCAAATTGACAAGATTAACGTCAATGTAAGAAACAAAAATCCAAGAAACCCTCACATGTTTACCAGTGTGGGAATTGGTGGTATAGTGGTGAGCATAGCTGCCTTCCAAGCAGTTGACCTGGGTTTGATTCCCAGCCCAGCCAATGCAATTTGCGATCTGGTTGTTTATCAAGCACTGGCTTGGCAGTGTTTTATATATTTGGAGGCAAATAAACAAGATGAACATCAGGTTCATCAAATCTAGTACAATAAAGACAATAATAATAGTGATATTCAACGTGATTGTGGACATCTTTAATATCCGTGGGCCACAATAATATAGTGTCATACTGAATGGTAAGATAGACACATTGTTGTCCGACAAATCCTGCAATGTACTACTAAGAGAGAGGTTTTCCTTTGTTTTAAAGTGGCCAAGTGTGTAGATTTATAGGTTCTAGTCGTTGGCCTTTTGATTTCAATATAAAGGTCTTTGAAATTTCAATTTTTAGGAGTTATTGGGATCAAAATAATTGTGAAATATTGCAAAAGATTTCTGCATTTGCAGCGCTCTCTGAGAAATGCCTCATCCCCCCGAAACCACCCCACATTCAATAGATTAAATTTAAAATGTTTAAAAAGCAACAATAAAACAATAACATATTAAAAATTAATAAATTAAAGTCAATAGAATAAAATATACACCAGCAATATGTACAAAAGATAACTAGGCTTCATAGTGTATAGATTTCACTGAACACTCAAGTTTATTTTACTGTTAACACAGTTTTAAGTTCATGGTTTTTTATAAAAAAAAAAAAATGTATTATCCTTTTTTGGAGCTGCAACAATTGTTCAACCGATTTGTTGCCAACTAATTCATGAATAGCCACCTTTTTTGATAATGATTAAGTCCTATATGACAATATGTGGACTGTTATCACTTGAAAGTTCGGCCTGTCCAGGCTTTGCAGGTTGAAGAGGGAGACCGGCCTTGCTCCCACTAGCTGCCGGCTCTCCTCCAGGGCCCTGTCGCACACCTCCTGTCCCATGAAGGTAACGTTGAAGTTCCTCTCCGGGTTGTTTGTCTGCAGGCAGAGTAAGTCCTCCGCGTGAGTTTCAGCACTCCAAACAGGACGGCGCCCCCATATAGGTCGCTGGTCATCATGGGCTCCTATTCCTCCTTCCACTGATAGCATAGCGTTGCCCTCAGACCAGCCCTCGGGACTGACTGTGAAGATCCAGCCTGCGCCATGTTGCAGCTGTGATTTGTAGTTTCTCCAAAAAGGTGAAAAAAAGGCTCCCTTCCACCCGACACTTGAGTCCCCAGGCAGGTTTCACGGATGATTTCTTAAAGTGTGAAACATCTTCATGATCATCGTGACTCCCCTACCAGGTAAGTATCTTTAATAAAAGGTGAAAGGCTTATTCGCACTGAAGAGAAACCAGAGAAATTAACTACATTAACGCCAATGATGGAAAAGGGTGTTGGTGCCTTCGCCTATCAGTACTGCTTTTTGGCTAGCTGCAGAGCGACTGACAGGTCTCACATTGACAAGCAGTCCACGCCACCCTTTAATCATCTATACCAAATCAGAACATTGAACGGGTGTCACTGATTATGTACATAAAGATTGAGGGAAAGTTTTCTCCGGGATTAAACCAGAAACACTGCCATGACAGTCTGCTCTGCATTTCCATGAAAAGCCTCAGAGGTGGGAACATGATTCAAGCATGTGCGAGGAAGGAACATCAACATACTGTCCCGCCTCCTCGTCCCTTGCGTGACAAGCAAGGATACTGGCCACTATACTAACGAGGATACCCAGGTTGCTGATTTGCAGAGCAGAGTTGAAAATATCTTTTGTCACAAGGAAAAGTAACTGCAGACAGATGGTTACGGTAAGCCTAATTTATCTGGACAAATTAAATAGGCCGATGTTTGTCCTAGGCCAGGGATCGGCAAATATTTTGGTTCAAGGGCCGGATGGAGTTCTGAAGAGTATTTTGTTCCGCCATGCTCAGTAAACAACCGATTCCTCATCATAATAATTAACTTTCTCAGATCTGTTTCAGCGGTAGTGAATCAGTCAACTACTTGTTGATGTTTATGACTGAGAACGTTCGCTCACAGATGTAGGTGGAAACAAACTGGACCGACCTACTTTGGGCCAGTTGTCCTGTATTCGGACGCTTTGCCTCGCTCAAAGAGGTGAGAGAGGAGAGAGAGAACTCAGGCAGAGTGGATGTCTCAAACTTGTCTTGACACACAAACTTGACACAGCAATAACCCTGAAACAGCTAACGACGTGTTGCAACTTCAAAATGAAAACAGATTCCAATCAAATGAGGAAGAAGTTTTGAAGATGCACTTGAAGATTGGAGATCCTTGCACAGTGACTTCAAACATCCTGCAAATCTTTGCCAATCGTAGTCGGGAGGCTTTGAGCCTGCACGGGGAGCATTGCAGCCAAATGGATTTCAAGTCCATCGTATTTTCCTCTCAGCCAAAACTACATGGGCAGTTATTCTAAAATGCAGGAAATTACGATCAAATGAGGAAGAAGCAGGAAAAATGTATTTGTCTTTTGGAGATATTTTCAGGGGAAACTGCCACTAAGAATTAAAAGATTTTCAGAGTTAGGATAACCTTATAAATGGTAGTCTGCAGGACTTAAGCCGCAGAGGGACACGGCCACGTATATAGCTTGTGAACGCAAATGCAAAGAAACCCCAGTCAAATGAAGAAAACACACACACTTGAATTTTGGAGATATTTCCAGGAGAAACGATCGCAACAGACACAAACATCATGAAAGAGGAAACATCTTTGCCCATCGTAGTCGGCAGGATTTGAACCTACGCGGGGTAAACCCAATGGATTTCAAGTCCATCGCCTTAACCACTCGGCCACGACTACCTAGCAGGAAAAAGAAAATGCATGAAAATTCCGATGAATTGAATCCTCATGTTTTGAGCAGAAACTGGCACACGGAATTAAAATCACTTCAGAGATAGAACAAACGTACAAAATGTAGTTGGAACGATTTGAACCAGCTTGGGGACAAACCGTTGGATTTTCAGACCATCACTTCAACCATTCACTTTCAAATGAAAGGAATTTCACACTCTGCATTGTTCACTCGTATTCCTGTATCTGAATTACTGCGTGGAGGTGTGGGGTAACATGTACAAAAAAAGAGCCATAAGGGTAGTAAACAATGCAGGATATTGTGAAAATACTTACATGCTGTATTTTAGGTCACATGCTTTGAAGTTCATGGATCTGGTACACTTCATTACTGCACAAATAAAGCAAGAAATAATTTACTTCTTGGTAACATGCAAAAATGTTCTTTGGTAGTTGGGGGGGTTAAATTAAATAAAAGCGCTGTGTTCGTACCACTTTAAAGAGTACTGTATGTGTATATGAAATTGCTGGTCAGACATTCTTTTTCTGTGTGTGTGTCTGTGTGTGTGTGTGTGTGTGTGTGTGTGTGTGTGTGTGTGTGTGTGTGTGTGTGTGTGTGTGTGTGAGTGTGTGTGTGTGTGTGTGTGTGTGCCGCGGTTAAAGATGTGTGAAGAGATTTGTGTATTGTACATGTTTGCCTCTTTAGTGATAAAACATATATGAGCTTTTTTCAAGGATGTTTGTACAATTGATAAAACCTATGAGCCTTTCATGAAGGTCGTTTTGTACATTTGATAAAAAGTATGAGACTTTCTACAGGATGTTTATACATTTGATAACAAAATGAGCCTTCTTCTTCTTTCGTATATCATCAGATGGCCAACTCAGTGTCATATAGCCACGCCCTCGTCTCCAGTCCTAGATCAAAAAGGCCAGCTTCTGAGGGTGGGCTGTATAGGGGGCAGTTGGTGATTATGTGCTCGGCAGTCTGTTCAGGTTCGCCACACTCGCATGACGCACTGTCGGATAGGCCCCACTTCTTTAGAGAGGACTTGAAGCGCCCGACGCCAGTACGCAGGCGGTTCAGCGAGGTCCATAGGTGGCGTGGCATGTCTTCTCCTTTTACACCTCCTCCTGGGTCCCGGATGTATCGTTGGATGCGGGAGGGCGCAGCTGACTCCCACGATTGTCTCCAGGATGCTGCCAGCCAGGCGTCCTTGGACAAGTCGTCAGGGATCGACTGTAGCAACTCTTGTGCTGCCTTGTTGTAGGGATGGCGAGACTTGAGCCTGCATGGTGGTGCCGGTGTTGTTGTGGCTTTGTGTAGGATGTGCCAGTCGTTCTTCTGGGCTTTCCTTGCCAGGGCGAGGGTAGCTGCTTCCCGTCGGAGACTGGGTGGGGCGATACCAGCTAGGACTGGAAGGTAGGACACAGGGGTGGGTTTCAGACAACCAGTTACTATCCGGAGGGCGCTGTTGATGACAGTATCCACCTTGTTCGCATGTGGACTTCTGCTCCAGGCAGGGGCACAGTATTCCGCTACGGGTAGGACCAGGGCTTGCGTGGATATGCGTAGGGTCTGGGGGGAGAACTCGACATTGAGTGCTCCAACTCAATGTCGAGGGCCTTACCATCGCCAAAATGAGCCTGATGAGAAGGAGTAGAGCCAACCAGCACCAGTTTGCTTACACATGCATGTACACATTCAGAAAAGAAAGAAAAATCTCCTGTTCTGATTTTGTAAGTAGGATTTATGGATTGTTTGATTAGTGTGTGGGTTCTTTCTTTGTCTGTTTCATGTTTGTTGTGTGTGTGTGTGAATGTGCTTGCTGTGAATTTTGTCTGGTTAAAAGAACAGATAGTCTTGTTGGAGTAGAAGGAGAAGCTTGTTTTGGCTGCCAGAAGATAGGTTTGTGTTTCGGCTGCTGAGTGAAAGAAAACAGCTTTGATTGTTGTCTCTGTGTGTGGCCTGAGGGAGATAAAGCAGGATGTTTACTCGCCTACGAACAGTCCAGACTGGAAGCTGTACCTACATTTAAGAGGTGGAGCAAGGGGTGGTGCTTCATACAGTGTGGAGATTAGTTAACTCCTCCTGACAAGAGGGGCTGTGAAGTAGCCCCATCCTCTCTTTTCTTCTCAGTATGATAGAAGAAAAGATAAAAATTTAATTAAGTTAAATTAAATAGATAAATAGAATTAAAATAATTAATTGAAGGTGATATCAGATTTACTAATATACTCTTTAGATTTAAATGCATTGTATGAATAAAAGTAAATATCGCTTTATTTCAAATGCATGAGAAATAAGAAAGCTGTTCATGGATGTCTCACTGAATTATATTACAGTGTGTATAAGAATTTAGAGTGAGCCTAAGAAGCTGAACTCTTGTGTTCTTTTTTCATTCTTCCTCTCTTTTACTATGCTGAGTGAAAGCTGGAGGAAAGACAAAGAAGATGGAATGAGTCTGAATCGGCCCATCCAAGGGGCAGATGACAAGACATCTGGCAGTTCTTCACAGACACTGGAAGCTTGCGGATGATAGCGTATAGAAATTCAGAATCCAGTGAATCAGGCCAGTCCGGTTTTATCCACAAAGTCTTTCAATAGACACCTGCATTTACCTGTACAGTATGTGTATACATTAAGTTATAACCGACATAATTGATACGTGTTTAGCTTGTTTTCGCATATAGGCTTACAGTAGTTCTTTTTCATATATTACATTTGCAATTGTTTAGTGGGAGACTTGGCAACGCACTGACAAATTAAGGCATTTGCCTAATTAATGGAGTATTATTGATTTGATTGATCACTTGTGAAAAAGCTGATTTGATTTAAATACTGTTGAGTGCTATGAATATTGGTTTCATTATCTGAGTATGGTTTACCTTGATTGAGTCTGTTTTGAGATTGAACACTGATATAATTTTCATAATTTAAGATAAATGTGTGTGATCAGATGCATCAGATGATGAACAAGTGAATTGGCTTTCATAAGTGGGAAGCTATTGGTCTCCTTTGGGGTTGGTCAGTTCAGTTGTTTTTAGTTGAGTGTGATTACATGGTGCATTATTAATAATTTTAAATAACTTGATTCGATTTACAATAAAAGAAAATAAGAGGGTCATTATGATGTCAAGAATGGATACTAAAATTACAAAAGCAATCACTCCTGTTGATGTAGTGCGAAAGAATAATCCCCTTATTAAAGATATTGCAAAAATATTAGGAAAATGGAGCAAGCGTTGGCCTTGACATTAAACAACCGTTTTCAGCTGAAGAACCTCTTAATAAGGATGTGATTAAAACAATGCAGGTGCTTGTGTCCACATTTAAAGTAAATCAAAAGAAAGGTAAAAAAGGAAAGTGACGCACGGAGAAAAGACAAACAGAACTTGGCATTCTGCAGCTGTTCGTAAAGGAGGGACAGACATGGTTTGAAGTTGCAAAAGGAAAAAGAGAACAAAGTAGACAAGAAAAATGAAAGGGAAACAGAAAAATTGATGAGGAGGAGATATCAGGAGACTTTTGGCTAGCCTCATAGGAGTCCTAGCGATGGAGGAGATCCTGTGGCCGGCAGAACTCTTTGCTGCAAGTAGAGGTCGGATGTGGAGAGCATTGAGAGATGCATTTCCAACAAACCTTCACAACATCTTTATTGAGTTATTGGGACCACAGGAAAATCCAAAAGCTTATGTGTCAAGGGCTCATGAAGTGTGGAGAAATGTCACAGGAAATGATCCAGTTTTGAATCAAATGGAGAAATCAATTCTCCGAGCCAAAATATAGAAGGGGCTGTCTCTACAAGTGAGGAGCAAATTGGCAGAAGTGGTTGGTCTTGGAAGCACGACCAAAGGTGTTTATACAGTTCACATAGCACATCAAGTGGAGCTATATTGGAAAGAGGAGCATGAGCAGAAGGTACAGGACCAGGAGACTCTCAAAAACTCAACCAAATACAGTTGGTGGATAAGAAGAATGAGGAGAAGAAGGCTATAGAGAAGGTTTATAGATGTGCAGAACAGAAGGTATTCTAGGTAGATAATGCACTGTGGTGCCCCCTAACGGGAGCAGACGACATGGAATGAGGAAGTAAAGGAGCAGCTATGAAGATAAACACTGATGATTATTTTGAGAAAGAGCATGAAATTGAGAAAAGTGGGCCACATGTGACTTTAATGGTGGCTGAAGGATTTGAGCAGAAGCATATAGGAGAAATTATGGAAGAAGCTGCAGTATTGTCAAGAAAAAGTAATTGATTTGGGTCAAACAATAACCCATGGACACAGAAGCATCTCTGAGAGTCATTTGAAAGCCATTCGAACGACACCAAAGCCTAGAACAGTCAGAGAGATGATGACATTTCTTGGTATTGCGGGATATTCTTCAGCCTGGGTAGAAGTGTTATGCCTGCCTAACAGGGCCTTTGAGAGCCATGATTAAAGAGACTGAGAATGATCAACTCCATTGTAACCTCACCTGGTCGCAGGAAGGTCATATGGCATTTGAGAGAATCAAACAGAGGTTACAAGCTCCAGCGCTAGCGTTGCCAGACAATTCTAAGAACTTTTTGCTGTATGTGGCTACGTCCACTCGGGGTAAATATGCATGTTCAGTTCTTTGTCAGCCCACAGGTACAGGGACAGGTCCTGAACCTGATTGTATTATTCTACTGCCTATTCAGAAGTAGAATTGGGGCTACCACTATGCTACAGAGCAATGGTGGGAGTTTATCTAATGTATGATAAAGCATCATCAAATAACTATGGGTTACCCAGTGACAATTCTTACCGATCATAGTCTCAGAAATCTTTTGAATTTTGGTAAATGTACATTGACTATGTCTCGGCGAAGGGACTATCATAGGGTCTTAGAGCAGGAAGATGTCACCTTAGTAAGGTGCGTCACGGTAACTCCAGCAAACACCAAAGGATGGGGAGCCACATGATTGTGTTCAGGAAGTAGAGAGATATGCAAAGCTCAGATCAGACTTGCAAGCTTCCCTTCTGCATGTGGCAGCTGTGGAGTACTGGACTGATGGGTTCTGCTATCGAATAGGAGATACATTGAGTGCTGGTTATGCAGAAGTCAAAGCCCGGGGAACTTAATTTGTTGTTGAGAAAGCAGAAGTAATGCCACAACCACTCGTATTACTGTACTGAATTACTGCGTGGAGGTGTGGGGTAACATGTACAAAAAAAGAGCTATAAGGATTGTAAACAATGCGCGATATTGTGAACATACTTACATGCTGTATTTTAGGCCATGCTTTGAAGTTCATGGATCTGGTACACTTCATTACTGCACAAATAAAGCAAGAAACAATTTACTTCTTGGTAACATGCAACAATGTTCTTTGATAGATGGGGGGGGTTAATTAAATTAAAGCGCTGTGTTCGTACCACTTTGAAGAGTACTGTATGTGTACATGAAATTGCGAGGGGCATTTGTGAATGGTTTAGATATAGAAATCAAGCAAAGTCCTAATATGAATCAATTCAATAAGATTAACAATAAAATAAGTTTGAAGAGTTTTAGGGACGAGGAAGGGTTGGGAGGATAAAAGTTGATTGAGTTATATCTGACTGGCACTGGGTAGATATCTGGCTTGTATATAACAGCATTTGAGTAGTTCTTTGTAAGTTGTATGTGTGAAAAATATTTAGTCACTTGTTTGAGTTATGGAGAAGTTATTGGATAATTATGCTGGTATGGATTTATTGTTCATTGTTATTGTTATTTTGTATTTGTTTTAACTTACTGTGACATGTTTGAAATAAGTAATTAATCAACAGAAAAAAAGCAATGACTCACAGTTTTACGCTTTTACTGCGAGCGAGGCAAATATCTTAGTGTTAAACACTCCATTATTTACTTGTACAATGCTGTTGGGCTTCGACAGTTGGAAAAGCCTACCAAAAATAGACGAATCTCTAGTTGTTCCTCTCCACAGAAGTCTTTAGTAAAAGGCGGTTTATGTGTTTTTTATTCAACAAAACCGCAAGACATACAATCCCCACACCACTGTGGGACAAGGCATGAAAGGAACAAACATAGAAGAAAACAGTCAAACATGTGATAATTAACATAATACATACACTGAACCATGACAGATAATCGCCATTTCCCCTCCCCCAAAAACCTACACCAAGCCCAAACCCCCTTTCCACCTCTCTAGGGCCGTGTGCTGTCCCCATCTCCCCACGTCTGCCCTGATCCTCCCTCTCACTTCCCCTTCCACCCTCCTTATGACCCCCTCCACTCTGCAGCCCCTCCCAAGCCTGATGAGGTCCTGCCTGGCCACCCACAAGCCCTTCTTGAAGAGGCTTATGGGCAGCCAGAGCAGGACACCTTCCCTCCTGTTTCCCCCTCTACCCACACCCCTCTCCACGCTGGACCAGGTCAGGGTGAACCCTCTCTTCACCCTGCTTAGTAGCACCCCCACCCTCGCCCACACCACCCCTTCGAAAGGGCAGTCCCAAATGACATGAACGATCTCCTCCTCCGAGCACACGGCTCGGGGGCACCCAGGGGATGTCGCCAGACCCCGCCTGTACAAGGTGGTACGTACCGGCAGTGCTTTCTGGAGGCAGGACCAGTTTAGGTCCTTGAGCCCATTGTCCAGGCTGGACCGCCAGCCAGACTGCCGCCGGGATCCTTACGACAGCCGGTGCGGTCACCCCGCCCCTCGTCT
Source organism: Zeus faber (assembly GCF_960531495.2). NCBI lineage: Eukaryota > Metazoa > Chordata > Actinopteri > Zeiformes > Zeidae > Zeus > Zeus faber. Next base: position 170,545 of record NW_028293157.1, on the reverse strand, counting down.
CGGTGTAGAGCCTCCTCTGGTCCAGCCCAAAGGCATGGCACCTGCTCTGACCGGGGCGCCAAGTTGCCCAAAGGCCCCATCACCCTCCTCGCCTGGTAGGAGAAATACAGCCGGAGGAAGTGTCCTGATGGGTGGACCACCGGAGAGGACAGCTCCCTCAACAAAAAGGAAACAAAATAGCCGTCCAGCTTTAGTGGGAGGTGAGGCACATCCCTTCCGCCCTCCCCGATCGGTGCATACATACGGGCCCTCGCACCGTCCCTCCCACACGAAACTGAACATGAGCCACGTAAGGGCGGCCGCATGCATGCCGGCATTGGGAAGACATACGACAAGTACATTAGGGACGGCAACATGTCCGCCTTCAAAACCAGCACCTTGCCTGTAAGGGTCAGTGTCCTGGATTTCCAGAGGGCCACTTTACTCCGGACAGCTTCGATTCGCCCGGTCCAATTTACTGTGGCGCTGTGGGCTGCCTCAAAGTACAGCCATCCTACGCAGAGCGACAGCCCCCCTGGTACATCCGTCCTTCCCTTTCACCACCCAAAGAACTTGACCGAGGTCTTTGACAGATTTAGCTCCGCGCCAGACACTCAGCAAAACTCCTGGAAAATCTCCAAGGAGTGGAGCAGGCAGGCATCACTGTCCAGCAGCAGGGTGGTGTTATCCGCATTTTGGGACAGCTTGACCCTAAGGCCGCCGCTGCCTGGTACCAGCAGTCCCCTCACACCCGGGTCAGCCCGAATGGCCGCCGCCAGGGGCTCCATGTAAAGGATGTAGAGCAGGGGTGAAAGCGGACACACCTGTCTTACCCCTGCGTGCAACCCAAAAGGTTCCCTTAGGTGCCCGTTAACACAAACAGTGCACCCCACGGCCGCATACAACGTACGCAGCCACCCAGCAAACAGGTTCCCTAAACCTACTCTCTCTAAGACTCTAAGCATAAAGCCCCAGTGAACCCTATCGAAAGCTTTGGCCTGATCGAGGCCTACCACCATTAGGGGTAGCCCTCTATCTTCCACCCAAGCGATAGCGTCTCTGATGAGCTGGAGGTTCCACCTCACAGAGCGCCCAGCCACTCCACACGTCTGGTCCACGTGGACCGCATCCGGGAGGACTGTGTGCAGACGGTCAACGAGGACCTTAGCTAGAAGCTTGTAGTTCACACACAGCATGGTCAATGGCAGCCAGTTATTAAGGTCAGAGGCATCGCCCTTCTTGAAAAGAAGGGAGATCACCCCCTTAGCCATCGACCCTCCAAGAGCCCCCGCGCGGAGGACCTCGGTCAGCACCTTTAGCACCACCGGACCGAGCACACCCCAAAACTTGAGATAAAACTCGGCCGGCAGGCCGTCGATGCCCGGGACCTTCGGAGGGCACCCTCAAGCTCCTCCAGAGTTAGGGGGGCACCCGCCGGGCAACCCTCTCTAAGAAGGCTTCTTCCCGGGTCTCATCCACCACCCTTTCACAGAAAAAGGAGAGATAGTAGTCAGTGGCGACCCTCAGCATCGCATCCGCTTCTGTCACCACCTGTCCCTGACTGTCCCTGACCCCCGTGAACACCCGCCGCGCCTTCTCGGTCCTAACTGAGCCGAAAAAAGCCGCAGAGCACGTCTCATTGCTCTCTGCGAACTCCCGACGTGACCGCAGCAGGTACGCACGGGCCCTACTCTCATAGACCCCCCAAAGCTGCGCTTTAAGGGAGTCACAAGCTGGCTGGTCTACAGTGCCACCGAGGTTCCCCACAGCATACTCGAGCTCAAGGATGCGTTGCAGGCAGAGCACCTCCCTCTTCCCCTGCTTCGCCTTCCTTTTGCTGTACCTAAAGGCGTGCGCTTTAATCCCCTCCTTTGCCACTCCCCACCGCTCTACCACTCCAGCACAGAGAGGCCTGAGCCCCTCGAGAGTTCGGTGGCGAAGCTGCCACCGAACTCGTCCTCCTCGAGGATACTCAGATTTAACTTCCAGTACCCCAGGACGAAGACCGGAGCACAGGACCGGACCCGGAGGAGGGTCCCATCGTGGTCCGAGAAAAAGACGGCTCTGTGGAAAGTGTAGAGTTAACATGTTCCATATGTGGAGACATGAGCTCAGGGCTGGAAGATGTAAAACGGCCTAGTGGACAGAGTTCCATATGTTGTACCACAGGCTCTGAGCAAGGAGGTGGACAAGACTACAATGGGCAGATTTCCATATAAGGAGTGAAACTATGCTATGTTATGTTGACGTATGGATGATAGATGTGTAGAATGGAGTTTATAGGCCAGCCGGAGGATAGGCCCCGGAGTTCGTTGCAAACCAAATCAGGCAACAGTGCTTGCCCTGCATGGTGCTTCTAATAACAGAGGAGACAGACAAGGTGACAGGTCATCATTTGTTACCTGCACTGGGTGGCTTGCTAATCAGCATTGTTAAACTAGGGGTCTAGGGCTTTGTTGGGCTAGACATGTGATTCTGATTTTGGGTGTGAGAGGTCCTGGTCCAAACCCTGGATAGACCCACAAGCTTTGAGAATCTTTGATCAGAATTCTTCTGGACAGGTTTGTAATGTTTTAACAACAACTATCACATTTCTCTTGGGAAATACAAGGATTGCTCAAAATAGCTATTATAGTTAGAAAGAAAAATATAACTATTTTAGTATGATCTCTCCTTGGAAGAGCACAGGTTTGGTCAAGAATTACAAATTAAGTGGCATTTGTATGAGACACCACATTTGTTCATGACACCTGAACTTGTAGTTTAAGAGACTAATATTCCAGGTTAGAGGAAGCTGTTGTATGTTAACTTAAGAAGAGCACTGTTAAGCTTGGCAGTGGTGGGTTTTGAACGCACGCTCCCAAAGAGACTGGAGCCTTAATCTAGCACCTTAAGCGACTCGGCCACACTACCACTTCTTTCCAGCTTTGGGTCACAGATGTGATGTTAAAATATCCAAGATGACGCGACATAATTTGTAAACTGTAACTGGAGAGCAGTGTTCAATATAACATGCATATTTATATGTCCTTCCTACCAATCTAATAAGGTTTGCAAAATCTGTCTTTGCTCAGTCGGAACTCACAAGTACACATTTGAGGCTTCCACGGCTCGTCCGTCCAGCGGAATGATTCTTGCTTTGGTTGCGAGAGGTCCTGGGTCCAAATCGGGATGAGCCAAAAGACTAAAGTTTCTCCTTGCTGATGGATTTCTTAAACAATTCAAATAATCTGCAAGCTATGCTAGGTTACAATGGGCTCTTAGCTACTTTGGCTTGCAATGTTAAACTAGGTCACTAGTGTGTTGTTGGGCTGGGCATATCATTTGGTCAACGACATGCATTGCCTTTTGGAACCATGTGATTTGAACCACTGGAGCCTAAATCCAGTGCCTTAGACCACTCGGCCACACTACCACAATTTGCCACTTTTGGATCACAGATGAGGAGTTAAAATTAGCAAGATGATAAGTCGATGAGATGTCCTGGGTCCAAATCCAGATGAGCCCAAAGACTAAAATTTCTCCTTGCTGATGGATTTCTTGAACACTTCAAATAATCTGCAGGTTATCGAGTATGCCTACATTGTTCTTCTTGACTCCTCAGTCTAATTCAAGCTATGCTAGTTTACAATGGGCTCTTAGTTGATTTGGCTTGCAATGTTAAAATTGGTCACTAGTGTGTTGTTGGGCTGGGCATATCATTTGATCAAAGACATGCATTGCATTTTGAACCATGCAATTTGAACCACTGGAGCCTAAATCCATTGCCTTGAACCATTTTGCCCCATTATCAATATCTGGAAACTTAATTTCACAATTGTGAAATTCACATTGAATTTAAGAAACAATTCAATGATGGTTCTAATAACAGAGGAGACATGTCGCCATTGTTAGCTACACTTGCCTCTTAACAATCACATGAATGATATTTGAGGCTTGTTGGTCTCTGCATGTGATTCACGCATTGAGCTGGAACAGTCCCAGGTTAAAATCACAGATGAGCTCGGAGAGTGAATTTGTATCCTTCCTGGGCAGTGTTCATTGTCCAGATGGAAGGCACAGAATTTGTTCATGGCCATATACCATATCCTGATAGAGACAAATGTAACACCAACTTTCTTGCGGTTATGGTAGGTTACAATGAACCTGATTTAACCAAAGCCATGTTTGGCCGCATTAACAGATCTTAACAGAGGCATCCTTGGAGACTGGAGCAAAAATACTGCGCATTATATCACTCTACCTACGTTTAAAGACTAAATATGACAAATGTGAAGCTGGTGCTTGCCTTGCATGGTGCTTCTAATAACAGAGGAGACAAACAAGATGACAGGTCATCATTCGTTACATGCACTGGCTGTCTTGCTAATCAGCATTGTTAAACTAGGGGTCTAAGGCTTTGTTGGGCTCGACATATGATTCTCATTTTGGGTGTGAGAGGTCCTGGTTCAAACCCTGGATAGACCCACAAGCTTTGAAAAACTTTGATCAGAGTTCTTCTGGACAGTGTACAGGCAAAATCCTCCTTTTCCGCTTCTACAATAACGTGTTTACCAAACACTATCTGAACAGCATGCAGTCTTACCAATATCTTACCAGCCTCTGCGAAGACACGCTGGTAAGATATTGCATTTCCTTAACCAAGTCTCTTCCTGAAATCCGACAACAGGTAGGCTCTGCCTTGCCCCAAGGCGCCACCGGGCTCCTGCACAACATTCAACCGGATGACTTTGTGCTGATAAAGAGTCACCGCCGGAAGTCCTGGAAAAACAAGCGCTGGCTGGGCCCATACCAGGTCTTCCTGACTATCCACACTGCGATAAAAGTCCAGGAAAGGGCAACGTGGGTGCATGCCAGTCACTGCAAGACCATCGGCCTCCAACTACAGCCCGGTAACACCCAGCAAGGAGGGTCACACACAACCCCTCCCATCCACTTATAAACACTGTTACGAACACTGTTAGTTGCAAGGTGATGCCTGCTGGCACCTTAGGTCATAGACGAACGCACCCATAGGTCATAGACGAACCACGCTGACCACCACACACCACACTACATGAAGGCAGCAGAAGCAGACGACACCATGGAGCGCCATCAACCCTGGCACCTGTTCCGACTCCCCGGCCTCTGCAGCGTGCACGGCCCTGGGCGGGACGACAATATATATATGTTAAACGTGGGTTTCTCACCCTGGAAATGTTCCCCGTCCAGGCAATTGGAGCCCCTGTACAAACTGAGCCCAGGCTGTGTGGAATACAGATCATATCCCCTGGGGTTATACCTTACCCCAAGACCAGTCTGAACTGACCAACCGACAAAAGTTCCAAAAGCTCTTTAAATCTTAACGCTACGGTCATGATTAGCCTGTCCAGACCCCAGGTAAACGACTCTGATTTCTTCGTCATATGCGCCTACGTTTCAGGCACTGATCCGTGCGGCTATTTTTGGTTGGAAGTTTGTCTTCCTCATCGCCGTATTCCTCCTCCCCTGACACCACCACCTTTAAATCTGTCCATTATATGAATCTCGGCCTTACGGAGTATGTTCCACCCGTGTCCTGAGATAACAAAGACCTAGGAATGAACCTCTGGTGGCGCCTACTGCGCTCCTGGACTGAGGCCGCAGAAGTTAATAACTCCTGCTGCGCCTGCACCCTTTTTCTCCATACAGCGACGGGAGCCCTCCCCATCCGCCCCGTTCCCCTCACCTCCGATGAATGGTATTGCACCCTCCTTTCACTCACCGATCCCGTAGCGGGCCAAAATAGGTGGTGGCTCGCTTGGCCTAATCTACCTTCCCCTTTCCTGTACTCTAATCAGGCGTTACGTGCCCATAACGGCACCACCTTCCACTCCCGAGCTGGCGCGCTCCTTGAGCCAGTTGCTACCACCAACGGCCACCATATCGCCAGACGAGAACTCATGTCAGGTGCCGCAAAATACTTATCTGGAGTCCTCCCTTGGTGGGGTGCAGTCAATAACGCCCACAACATTGACGCTCTCGACATGCGTTTAGAGAACCTCACCGCACTTGTCACTGACGGCCTCTCCGCTCTCACTCCCTTTATGACAGCCACGCGTAATATGTTACTACAACACCAAGCCTCCCTCAACATCATCCTCGCTTCCAGTGGCGGCCTCTGTCATGTTATCGCCATATCGTGCTGCACCTACATTCCAGATGCAGCCGGTAATATCTCCCATATGATTACACAGCTTAACTCCCTTCTCGCAGATATGAAGGCTGACGACGTCCCTCCCCCCTCGGGATGGGACAGGTGGTCCTGGCTCACAGATGGTGGCTGGTGCCTGTGGCTCCTTCGTGCCGGCGCCATCGTTGTGGTCGGCTTGGGCCTCCTTTTGGTTTCATCATGGTATATTGTTCCCCACGCTCCTTCGGCCGTCACTAAACTCGTTTCTTCCGCTTTCGTCCGTTACTCTGCCATTCCTCAGATGGACGCCCCCTCCCTCGACGATCCCTTTCCCCTATCTCTCCCAGACTTCAACTCAGACGACGACTTTTCCACAGTTTGCAAGGAACCTCCGTCCCTCATCCCTTTATGATGGGTTCTCTTAAACCTTGGGGTGTGAGTCCCTGGATGTTCTCGGGTTCGCAGATGGAGGTTTTTTTTATATCTGTCGATTATCTGCTTATTTTTTGAGTGCTAATACTTTGCTGTTTTCCTCAAATTTTTTAAATGTGTTAATACTTTGCTGTTTTCGCTTATTTTTAGTGTGTTCATATATTGCTGTTTTTGAGACAATTTTATTTTGTACTGATGTTTAAATATAAACAAAAGGAGGGATATGTACAGGCAAAATCCTCCTTTTCCGCTTCTACAATAACATGTTTGCCAAACACTATCTGAACAGCATACACTCTAGGCAAGGACGCGTTATTCCCACAACAAGGAAAACCTGCGACCCACTAGCAGACTAAAACAACACACTAAAACACATAGTCGAAGAAAGATCCTTACAAGGACTTCATGGTCATCAACAGACGGGGCAGTGCATCACCCCACCCCAGCGGTCTCACACATCTCACCACATATATACACACCTACTTCCTGTATCCAGCAGGACGGGTGAGCTCGACTACAGGCTGTGTCCTGCCATTCGCTCTCCCCCACTACTCTCATTGCAAAGACTAACTCTGTTCCTTCAAAATAAATATACACGCAACAGAGAATTTGTTCACGATCCCTTATTACAGAAATTACCACAACAGGTTTGTAATTTTCAAACAAAAACAGTTACTTTTCTCTTGTGAAATACAAGGATTGCCCAATATAGCTATAATTGGGTTAAAGGAAATTAAGAGTATTTTATTGCTGTTTGAGTATGATCTCCCCTTGTCAGTGAACAGGTTTGGTGTAGTAATTGAATTTAAGTGGAATTTGTATGAGACACGAGCATTGTCGATCTTCTGAACTTGTAATTTGAGAAACCTGTATTGCAGGTTTGAAGCAGCAGTTGTATGTTAACTTAAAAACAGCACTGTCAACCTTGGCAGTGGTGGGATTTGAACCCACGCCCCCGAAGAGACTGGAGCCTAAATCCTGCGCCTTCGACCACTCGGCCACACTACCACAATTTGGCAGTTTTGGAGGTTAAAATAAGCAAGATGAACTGTCACTGGAGAGCAGAGTTAGATAACAAGATAACATGCATAATTATATATCCTTCATACCAATCTAATTAGGCTTTAGCAAAATCTTTCTTAGCTCAGTTGGAACTCACATGTACACATTTAAGGCTTCCACTGCTCGTTCGTCCAGCAGAATGATTCTTGCTTTGGGTGCGAGAGGTCCCGGGTCGCAATACGGATGAGCCCAAAGACTTAAATTGTCTCCTTGCTGATGGATTTCGTAAAAACTTCAAAAATTCTGCAGGTTATCAAGTATGCCTACAGTGTTCTTCTCGACTCCTCAGTCTACTTCAAGCAATGCTAGGTTACAATGGGCTCTGAGCTGTATTGGCTTGCAATGTTAAACTTGGTCACAAGTGTGTTGATGGGCTGGGAATATTATTTGATGAAAGACATGCATTGCATTTTGAACCATGCGATTTTAACCACTGGAGCCTAAATCCATTGCCTTGAACCATTTGGCCCCATTATCAATATCTGGAAACTTAATTTCACAATTGTGAAATTCACATTGAATTTAAGAAACAATTCAATGATGGTTCTAATAACAGAGGAGACATGTCGCCATTGTTAGCTACACTTGCCTCTTAACAATCACATGAATGATATTTGAGGCTTGTTGGTCTCTGCGTGTGAGCCATGCTGTGAGGTGGAGCTGTCCCAGGTTCAAATCACAGATGAGCTCGAAGAGTGAATTTGTATCCTTCCTAGGCAGTATTGATTGTCCAGATGGATGGCACAGAATTTGTATATGGCCATATACCATATCCTGATAGAGACAAATGTAACACCAACTTTCTTGCGGTTATGGTAGGTTACAATGAACCTTGATTTAACCAAAGCCATGTTTGGCAGTATTTGGATCTTTACCGAGGCATCCGTAAAGACTGGAGAAAAAATACAGCGCCTCATACCCCTCTACCTACAGTACATTTAAAGACTTAGTGACAAATGTGAAGCTGGTGCTTCCCCTGCCTGGTGCTTCCAATAACAGAGGAGTTAAGTCAAATCACATTTTTTTATAGAGTGCATTTCATACCAGGGAAACACAATGCGCTTTACAAAGAATTACAAAAAAGAAAGAGAGAACGTAGTTGTCAGCCGGTCTTTACAACAGAATGCCCCTGAAACAACAGCAACAACAAAGAATACAACAACAGCAGCAACAACGGCAGCAGCACAATCGACACCAGCAGCAACAACAGCAAAACAACATTAAAAACAACAGCAGCAACGCACATGCAAAGACGTCACCGGAAGCGGAAGTTGTAACTCTCACCTGAACCAGAAAGGTTACTCAGGTTAGAGATGCCAACGACAGCAGCAACGACAACAGAAGTTAAGGTATAATGTTAGCAGCACCAACAACAGCACCAGCAGCAATGACAACACCAGCAGTGACAATACCAGCAGCAGACAACAAAATCAGCAGCAACAGTAGCAGCGACAAGCGAAGACGTCACGGGGACCTGAAGTGGTAGCTCCCACCGGAACCAGAAATCTTCTCATCTGTTTTGAGTCAACAATGTGTACCTCATCTCAATGAAGTAAAGCACAACAAAGACGTCACCAGAATCGTAAATGGTTGCCCTCACCGGAAACGAAAATTTCAGCTGTGTCCACCATCTCATTTTAATCCAGTCACGGTCCTTTAATTAGCGTCCCTAAGTTACGGGTCCATTTTTCAATCAGACATCGGGAGGGAGATCCTTTTGACTCTCTCTCTCCGAAAACACACCCTTCCAATTGTCCTCTCACTGAAATATAACAACAGAAACAACTACAGCAACAGAAATAGCAGCAGCAGCGACTTCCCCTTTTTTTGTTGTGGATGGATTGCCCCTTAATTGAATGCTTCGCTGTCAGGATGGCCGAGCGGTCTAAGGCGCTGCGTTCAGGTCACAATCTCCAATGAATGGGTGGGTTAAGTTCCACTTCTGACAATCTGTTTAAGTAGATGTTTTCCTAAATGCTTTTCACCAGCATTTTTACGATAGTGGCTTTTTTAACCAAGCAGTGATGCAGTTAAATTTGACCTTGCTGGCTCCCTGTTGTAACTGTAGTAACTATAGCTGGAAATGAAGAAACACAAAAACAGGGGATTTCCATCAGGTATCACTCCAGTATCTGTCTTACTTTCGCATTAGATGTCATTACATGTCACGAAGTTGAATGACTCTGCTTTATCGTGGTGCACAGTATTTAGAACACCACTAGATTGGCCTTGAATAGAACCCCAGACTCTGGCAGGGCAGGCGGGAGTTTTTGGCCTCCCAAGCTGTGGAATAACTTTTACTAGCCCTAACCCTAACCTAACCATAACCATAACCCAGTTCTTTTTGGGTATTGTCTTGGCTGTCCTGGAAGTATTGGCCGTTGTAGCAAGGGCAAAAAATCAAGAAAGAAGGCCAAATGCTCGAGCATTTATGCAACAGCAGCATAATCCCCCAAGCATCCAGACATTTGACCTCACTAGCTCCAGGTAACAACTCCCCCATCTTACCTCAGTGTCAGCTGTCACAAGACCTCAGTTTTTGCTCGGCACAGTCTCCAACAGACCACTGCATTGGCCGGGAATCAAACCCGCTCATGTGTGACTGATTTTTGCCCCCCAAAGCTGCAGTTAATGGCTAACCCTAACCATAACCCTGATGAAAAAGTTTGGATACAGTCCTGATACCCGAATACATTTCTGAAAAAATGAACTGAAGCTTTCAGATGCAATCGAGCTGCGACAATTATTTGTTTAAAAATCAGAGACAATCCAACTCTGGAAATACAGCCTCTCTTTCAAATCAGACTGAAAATCTCGATGGTTACATTCACAAAAATGGTGTCAAAAACCTTAAAGTCAGAACTTCAAAGCCTTTTTCTTGGTCAAATAATGGACAGAAAATCTGTTTTATCTCTACCCTCCACATGAATAACCGAGTAGGTAATATGGCAATGAAGAGCTACTGAAGACGTGCGCCGGCCCGTGCATTGCCTTTGGCATCCTATTTCAACTGTCCAGTCGTCAGAGAAAGCGGAGGACATGATCGAGATAAATTTTACTAACCTTAACCTCACCATAACCCGAACCCAGTGCTTTTGGGATTTTGTCTGATCCACTTATCAAAGCTGCACTCTTTTTGTTCATTATGCCTATTTTGGTTGTAGTATGCACAAATCAAAAGTGAATTTCAAGAAGACGTCATGAACAAGTAGACATTTACTTTTTTGGATCTTGGCTGTCCTGGAAGTATTGGCAGTCACAGCATGGGCAAAAAATCAAGAAAGACAAAATTGAAAGAAGGCCAAACCCTTTTTTTTTACGGGTCTGTGTTCAGATGGCAGACCCAGATGGAGGCGTGGGTAAAAATCCAGCTTCTGACAAGCTCTTTCTGTAGATGTTATCCTAAATGCCTACTTTGCTCGAGCATTTATGCAACAGCAGCATAATAACCCAAGCATCCAGACAGTTGACTTGGACCTCACTACCTCCATGAAGCAACTACCCCATCTTACCTCAGTGTCAAAAGTGAATGCAAGAAGACATCATGAACAAGAGACGTTTGCCTTTTGGGATCTTGGCTCTCCTGGAAATATTGGCCGTTGCAGCAAGGGCAAAAAATCAAGAAAGACAAATTTGAAAGATTTTTACATTTTCTTAGTTCTTTGTCCAGACAATGAGAATGTGAAGTGTTGAATGTGAATTCCCCCTGTTACTTTTGTGGATGGATTCTGCATCTGAAGAAGGTCATTGTGAAACAGGACGGAATTGTTCATTTTACAGTAACAGTGAGCCTGTCACAAAATACTTGATTGAATCAATGCCATCTCATGGGAAAAAAACCTCTACTAGCATGGATCAAGGTAATGAACCACTGACAGCTAACCCTCATGAGATTTTGCCTACAACCAACCAAATTAAGTTTGCCGTTTAGGATTTTGAGGCGACTTCAGCCATGCTTGGCTCGTTGTTCTAGTGGCATGATTCTCGCTTTGGGTGCGAGAGGTCCCGGGTTCAACTCCCGGACGAGCCCAAGAGGCAAGTTCAAGCTATGTGTTTGATATTAATGTTCATTTGTCTAAAATCCTTGTTCAAATCTTGGTGGACCCTGCTTCAGTTTAGTTCTTCCCTTTGCACTCTGAAAGTCTTCTGACACGTGTCTATGAATTCGGATCACACATTCTAAGTATCATCAACAAATTTACTGTGTATTACAGAAACTGGGCTCTTATTTGAATGCAAGAAATCCCTTCTTGATGAAAGAATTTGAAATCAATAAGCAATTAAAGAAAACTTGCCCATAAAAATGCCTTTGGCACAAGCTGTACGCTATTATTAGGGCATCCGGCGTAAAAACCATGCCAAATCAAACATGAAGACATCAAATCTGATTTCCATACCGGATAGGTCGTGGTCTGGGTTAACAACGACCCACACTGGTGCCGTCAGCCAACAGGGTGCCAGTGGAAATTGTGCTACTGTCGGCCAAAGAAGAAGACGAGGGGGAAGTGTGTCCGGAGAGAGCAGGGGAGGAAGAAGGGTAGGAGAGTAGGGTTGAGAGTAGGAACTTTGAACGTTGGCAATATAAAGAGTAAAGAGAAAGAGCTGGCTGACATGATGGAGAGAAGGAAGGTAGATGTACTATGTGTACAAGAGACCAGGTGGAAGGGGAGTAAGAACAGGAGTATTGGAGCCGGGTACAAACTGTTCTACCATTGAGTGGAGGGCAGGAGAAATGGGTTTGGGATAGTCTTGAAGAAAAAATATGTCAAGAATGTTTTGGAGGTAAAGAGAGTGTCGGACAGAGTGATGAGCATAAAGCTGGAAATTGATGGTGTGATAATGAATGTGGTCAGTGCATATACTCCCCAAGTTGGGTGTGAGATGGAAGAGAAAGAAGAATTCTTTAGTGAGTTGGATGTAGTGGTGGAGAGCGTCCCATGGGAGAGAGAGTGGTCGTTGGAGCACATCTCAATGGGCATGTTGGCATGGGATCAGAGACATAGATGACAAGAAGGTGATGGTTAGGGATGGTGTCAAAGAGAGGAATGTGGAAGGACAGATGGTGATGGAATTCGCCAAAAGGATTGAATTGGCTGTTGTGAATATGTATTTCAAGAAGAGGGAGGAACACAGCGTGACATACAAGACTGGAAGAAGGTGCACACGGTGGACTACATCTTGTGCATGAGGTGCTGAAAGATTAGCAACTGCAAAGTGGTGGTAGGTGAGTGTGTTGCTAGGCAGCATCGGATGGTGGTCCGGAGGATTACTCTGGAGGCCAAGAGGAAGAAGAGAGTGAAAGAAGAGCCAAAGATAAAATGGTGGATGTTGAAAAAGGAGGAGTGCTGCATGCATTTTAGGAAAGAGGTAAGGCAGGCAATAGGTGGGAATGAACGGTTACCAGATGACTGGGAAACAACTGCAGAAGTGGTGAGGGAGATGGCACTTGGGTGTACTTGGTGTATCATGCAGGAAGAGGAAGGAAGACAAGGCCTCTTGGTGATGGAATGAGTATGTACAGGAGAGCATAGAGCAGAAGAGGTTGGTACAGAAGAAATGGGATAGTCAGAAAGATGAGTAGACAGGAGTACAAGCTGATGCGGTGCAAGGCGAAGAGAGAAGTGTCTAAGGCAACGGAAAAGGCATATGACATGTTGTATGATAGGTTGGAGAGTAAGGAAGGAGAAAAGGACTTGTACCGATTGGCAAGACAAAGGGACCAAGCTGGGAAGTATGTGCAGCAGGTTAGGGTGATGAAGGATAATGATGGGAATGTGCTGACTAGTGAGGAGAGTGTGTTGAGAAGGTGGAAGGAGTACTTTGAGGAGTTGATGAATGAAGAAAATGAGAGGGAGAGAAGAGTGGATGATGTGGGGATAGTGGATCAAGAAGTGCAGCAAATTAGCTAGGATGATGTGAGAACAGCATTAATGAAGATGAAGAGTGGAACGGAAATTGGCCCAGATTACATACCTGGGGAAGCATGGAAATGTTTAGGTGAGATGGCAGTGGCATTCCTAACGAGGCTGTTTAACACCATCCGGGAAAGGGAGAGGATGCCGGAGGAGTGGAGAAGAAGTGTACTGGTACCCATCTCTAAGAATAAGGGAGACGTACAGAGCTGTCGTAACTACAGGGGAATAAAGTTAATCAGCCACAGCATGAACCTATGGGAAAGGGTAGTGGAGGCTAGGTTAAGAGGAGGGGTGTGGATCAGCGAGCATCAGTATGCTTTCATGCCAGGAAAGAGTACTACAGATGCAATGTTTGCTTTAAGAATGCTGATGGAAAAGTACAGGGAAGGCCAGAGGGAGTTGCACTACGTCTTCGTGGATTCATTGAAAGCATATGATAGGGTGCCGAGAGAGACAGTGTGGCATTGCATGAGGAAGTCAGGGTGACAGAGAAGTACGTAAGAGTGGTACAGGATATGTATGAGGGCAGTCAGACAGTAGTAAGGTGTGCAGTAGGCGTGACGAAGGCATTCAAAGTGGAGGTGGGATTGCTTCAAGGATCAGCTCTGAGCTCTTTCTTGTTTGCAGTGGTGATGGGCAGGTTAACAGATGAAATCAGGCAGGAGTCTCCGTGGAATATGATGTTCGCGGATGATATTGTGATCTGTAGTGAGAGTAGGGAGCAGGTTGAGGATAGCCTGGAAGTCAGCAGGACTAAGACAGAATACATGTGTCGGAAAGGGAGGGAGGGCCGTGAAAAGCTGAGAATAGAGGAGTGGAGGTGGAGAAGGCGGATGAGTTCAATACTTGGGGTGGACCATTCAAGGCAGCGGAGAGTCGGGAGAGAGGTGAGGAAGAGAGTACAGGCAGGGTGGAGTGGGTGGAGAAGAGTGTCTGAAGTGATCTGTCACAAAAGGGTTCCAGCAAGAGAGAAGGGGAAGGTCTACAGGGCAGTAGTGAGACCAGCTATGTTGTATGGTTAAGAGGTGGTGGCGGTGACAAAAAGGCAGGTGGCTGAACTGGAGGTGGCAGAGTTGAGGATGTTGAGATTTTTATTGGTAGTGACCAGGGTGGACAGGATTAAGAATAAGTACATTAGAGGGACAGCGCAGGTTGGACAGTTTGGTGGAAAAGTGAGAGATTCCAGATAAAGATGGTTTGGCCACGTGTGGAGGAGAGATGAGAGTTACATTGGGAGATGGATGGTGAGGATGGAGCTGCCAGGCAAGAGGAAAAGAGGAAGGCCAAAGATAAGGTTTATGGATGTGGTGAGGAAGGACATGCAGGCGGTTGGTGTAAGGCAGGAAGATGATACGCTGTGGCTACCCCTAACGGGAGAAGCCGAAGGAAAAAGAAGAAGACTCAATTATCTCGTTGCAGCTTCTTCCTTGTTTGGTCAAAATGTCCTTGCATTTTACAACAACAAACAATTTACTTGTGGCCAAGTGTTAATGCTGATGGGCTGGATTTATGGCCATGGATTTAGGGCCTCCATTTATGAGAATGTGATTCCAGCATGAGTAAAAGAAGGTACTGTTTTGCCTGCCTGTCCGGAAATTGAACACTGGTCTCCAGCGTGACAAACATGGATACTGGCCACTATACTAACGAGTATGCACAAGCAGTTCCTTTGCAGAGCAGAGTTGAAAAGGGCTTATGTTGCAAGGAAAAAAGAACTCCAGACAGATGGTTAAGGAGCTGTTCTCCCTGCTTTGTCAGCTCATTTTAGTCTGGTATAATTTTTGCCATAGAAATCCTCAGCATAGCACGCATATGTTTTCCTAGTAGATGTAGGTGGATCCACACGGGACCAACCTACTTTGGGCCAGTTGTCTTGTGTTTGGATACTTTGCCTCACTCAAAGAGGTGTATAAATCAGGCAGCGTGGATGTCTCAAACTTATCTCTGACCGTAGAGTCGCAGAAATGGAGATACTTTATATTTCCTAACGTTTTGACACAGCAATCGCTACTGGAAACAACTAATGTCATGGGCAAACTACATGACTTTTGAAGTTGTCAGATGGCTGTAGTGTTTACACTTCACAACTTACTGTATGTATTCAGTAATCTTGCACTCTTGTGGTTCGCAAACTTGACTGTTTGGCAACAGGGGGTCACACATTACAAGATCTTTCGCTAGGAGGAATCCCTGTCAGGTCTCCAAACTACGTTTTGTCACGAAACACACACAAGAAGTGACACCGGAAATGACGCGATACCTTGCGCTGGACTGGTTTATTTATTTTTTATTATATTCTTGATTCCCGTAAAAAAATGAATAAAAGCAGAATTTAAATACAAAATATATTGAAAACCTAGAGAAGAAAAGTGAAATGGCTATGTTGTGTTTGTGGCAGCAGCTCCGCTGAACTCCAATTTCTCAGTCTCTCCTTCTCGACTCCTCTATCCGCCTCACTCCATGTCTGTTCTCATTGGATCACTCCCCACTCAATTCCAACACGACCTGATATTAAAACTGCTTGATATCTTGCCGGCGTCTGCGAGCAATCGGCCAACGCTGGGCGAGCAGTCAGATCGCATTGTGAGCAGTCCATACCACACGCCCGTCACTCACAGCAGAATGCTAGGATTTTACTCCAATCTGTAGCTTTGCTTGGCGATCTCGAAAAACCTTTCAGCGAGTGGAAAATTAGGCCAGAATAACATAGTCTGAACTTAGGCCTAAAGACAAGCTGGAAAATGTATTGGTACCAGCAGGGGGCATCTGCCTCTCCTACTGCTGCCTCGTGGCCCATTATACAGACAATGGTTGGAAAATGGCTGGAGAAACTGGTAATTCTGATAAAAACAATACTTATTTTGTGAAAGTGACCTAAAAATTCAAAAAATAGATCCTAGAAAAATTTAACCAAATTGTACTTTATTTTTATGGCACCCCATAATATATTGCCAATCAAGCATTAATATAAACCATAAACTATTTAAAATTCTCAAAAAAATAAAAACAACTATTTTCAATATAAATAGTGAAAATAAATGATTTGAGCTCATTTGATGAGGAAGAAAACGTTTTATTTACTTTTAATTCACTAAAAACACTTTTTTGCCCCTTGCTTTCCTGTGGGTGATGGACATAGACAGACATAGAAAGAGAGAGAAAATTAGACACTTCTGACAATGAACCAGAAACAACATTTTTGGAGGAATTATTCTGGTTTTTGCACATAGTAGAGTCTTCTTGTCAGAAGTGTCTCTTTTTCTCTCTCTCTCTATGTCTTTGTCTATGTCGATCGCCCACAGGAAAGCGAGGGGCAAAATAGCTTGAAGTGTGTTCAAAATCAGCCAAAAACTGGTTGAAATGTTTCCAACCGAACCCAAATGTTCATTCTCAATATTTATATTAAAACTTGCTTATGTTTCTAATTTTTTGATTGAATAACATTTTGAATTAGTCACTGTTTATTAATTAAACTAAAAATATTGTAGTTTACCTTTCATGTGAGTGATACAGACTGTTATGAAAAAACAGCTGTATGATGACTCAGTGTAAAGAAGGTGGTTCATATATGTCAGAAGGTCTCCAGGTGCCTTTAACTGGCAGCATTCAAAAGCTCATTTGGGAATCAAACCTTCAAATGTACAAACCAGAGACGCTCACCCAGAGACTCACCTCTTCAAGCAACTGAGTCTTAACAACACGACGTCTCCTTCGATCAAATGAAACCCTGCAGTGACTTGGATGGAAAACTTGGACTGGAACCTGTGACGGCAGCGTCTGAACCTGTCACACCACAGCCTCCTCCTGGTTCCAGCTGCTCTGACATCATCTTCACTGGTTTGTCTTGACATGAGGCTACGATTAAAGATGACATCACCATCTGCAGGCTGACACTCTGCTCCTCTACTTCACACCACTCGAGGAAGACTCTGGAACAACAAGAATTTGGGCTGGATGTGGCAAATTTGGATTCAAAACCATAATTGAGATCTTTTTACACGGAGCTGAACCTTGTGCTCTTCTCATGAAACTTTGGTGAAATCTGGTTGAGTTTCTCCATAAAACACAAGCTACATGGAGACACAGGAGCTCCAAGAAATATTTTGCCACAAGAGGTTCCAGCGGTCCCCATCAAAATGATGACTAGTTAAAATGATTCCTCTGGATCTCAAAGACTAAATCTGATCAAAAGGGGACTGTGGCAAATGCATCGTATCTATTTATAAAATATATTATTTTGTAATATTATGAACTTGGATTCGCAAACGTTTACTAACAACAATAAATTGTTTGTTCTACTCCTAGAAGCAGTAGTGCACCGTTTCAAGTGGATCTGGGCCTTCTGCAGAACGACACAAACCAGAACTTCACTCAAATAGGCCCTGGTCCATTTTAAATTAAATACTCCACACACAAATTCATTATTTTATAAATTCATCCTCCTCACCCTCCTACCATTTTGCAGTTCCATTTCCAGTTCCAGTTCCATTTGTTCATATATTGTATATTATGCTATTGTCAGAATACAAATATGATCAAAGTATCCAGAGTTTCTTGAGATTTGTTTGCATGTGTTGAGTGATTTATGTACACTTCACAATAGAATAGATGTAATACACATTTTAATTGTGTATTACATGTCCACATACCACATTGTATATTTATTATATTTATGTGAATTGATGTAGTATTCTATTATTTAATGTCATAAATGGATGTAGATGACTTTCTGCAGCTTTATATTTATGCTTTGTTTTCTATGAATCGAAAAGCCAAGGAGCCTGCAGAGATTTGTAGGAATACATTCAAGAGGTTAATTCACCCGTTGGGTTTAGAGTATTTAGGAGGTTTTCCACATCTATACATGGTTTTCCTCCCAGTTCTCTGGTTTGATGGCATTTAATGTGATAAATATGAATAAATTGTAAAAAAATAAATCATAATTATGTATTCGTTAATACCTGTAATACTTCCAATTATACATAAATATGCAATAAATGATTCTGACCAAGACAAACTAGTGTGTAACTATACATCAGTAATGTATAGCAGAACCAAAACCAAAATATAACATTTCTATTGAATATATGACCAAGTAAATCATCATCACGTGACCATTGTGTAATAGAAAAGCCTTTGCTGGACAGTGTGGGCCAACCCCATGAACATATGCAGAGATTTATAGGATTACATGTTGTTTTAACATAACCCATCGATTGACACAATAGTCCTCAGCTGCTGCTTTCATCAATATTGTCTTTTTTAAATTATACTAATGCGGCAGCTTTACCTTTGTAGTGACATGGTGCTCAGTGGTTAAGACTGACTTCACACAGACGGTGGTCGCAGGTTAAATCTTTTTTTCCCCTTTTTCCCCTTTTTTTTCCTCACGGAGCTTTGGTTTGACGACACTACATTTTTCATAACAAATTAAATTTAAAAGTTTATAATTCATGTTCATTAATTAATTTATCGATTCGTGATGCAAATGAGGCTCTGTGACTCCCTCAAATTGATTCGGTAGAATCTGCAAGTGACACTGGGCATGCTCCAGTTGCTTTCGAGGACTAGAACACAGAGACTGAGGTTTGAAAATAAGTATCCGTAAATTTACTTTTATCTGATTATTAAAAAGACTTATATTGTGCGTAATGCAGTGACTGGTTATAATATGAGAGCAATTTGAATAACATGCTCCTTTTTGATTGAAAAAGAGAATGAGAAACAAGATTTAGGATTCAAGAGGTAAGATGGGAAATTATAAAAGTTCATTTTTTTTTTCATGTAATACTACTTAAATACAAAAATAACTTGTCATTTATACCAGTACGGGGATCATGTCGCTCACCTGGTCACAATGCATAGATCACAGTTCAGCGTTTGTCCGACGTAAATCTACACATTTCCTCCTCTGGCCAGGCTGGAGGCATCAACACATTTCCTCTCCCATAGGGCCTCTGAATAGACACGTCATTTTCGTTGTCGATATGACATGGAAGCAATAAATTAAAAGTAACATACGTTAGTAATTATACCATACAATCACTATACAATGGGCTCTGTTGAGAACCCAGGGCCCTCATTCATACACCTCATAATCCCCCCTTCGAGACAATACAACGTCTCGACAGAGAGAAGAGTAATTGAACCTTTGATGTTAATTGGCTTAATATAAATCACTTAATAACAAACTAAATTGATTATAAAATACCCTTCTGACCATGCTTAGTTGTAGCATTACAGTAAACTTGTGGAGTGTGAGAGCGAAAACACCATCTGGCAGCTTCCTTTCTTAGTGCATCCAGCAAACAATCAAGACAGGAAAATTCTCTCACGGTCCCTCGGCCCAGGCAACCACCTAAGGTACTCCAAATCAATTGAGAGAAAAGCCGAAGGGTTTAGAAAACTGTATAGGATGTTACATATTGTGCGTACATTTAGAACCTCAGAAAAAAATCTAAAATTTGTCCAAAGTCAGGCTGGTCGACCCATTGGACCTTCCAGTGGACCTTTCCCTGCTTATCACCAATGTCCCTAAAAAAAAAAAGCAAAACAGGAAATACCTGAGGTCCCAATGTATTCAATTCATCCTATTACAGACAACTCAAAGAAAACAATAAAAAATCAAAGAAATATGTCTTGCTAAAAATATCTAATGGAGAGTACAGGATATTCATCAATAATACAGGTTACATTGTAATAAACAAACTCCAATATTAAAAACATTCAACTTTTAAAAACTCAACTTTTAATGATATTTCACTCAACACCCCTGATCATGATGTCCTCATTCAGGGTCCGCCATTCATTTTCCTCCTCCATTTTGGAGTGTCCATGTTTGAGTGTTCAAGTCCATCAGGCTGTTAGGATCTCTGGACACAGCCATCCTCTGACTGGTCCTGAAAGAAAGAATCACCAGCCAGTATCTTGCACAAACATCAAATACAGTATAATAATTTCCCTTTTGCAGTATACTTTAACATTATTCCAATATATGATTAACCAATTCAGATCTGTGTGTTGACAAATTTTAACAATGCGATTTTTTCAGCACACCATTCATTTTTTCACAAACAACTTGGCTTTGTGGATGATAAACAGCTCAAATGTTGTTTAATTCCCAATTTTTTTTCGAAATTAATTTTAAAGTTCTATCCACAAACTCTTTCCCATTATCTGAGGATTTGCGATCTGGCAGTCCCCACCTGCTTATGACCTTACGACATAAGAACTTGGCTTGGCAACTGACTGAGCATCTTTACGCTTGGTTGGACATGCATCAGGCCTCCGTGAAAATCTATCCACGACGACTAACATGTATCTTTTACCTCCTATTGATCTTATCATGTCAACAAAATCCACAACCAACTCACGCAGAGGACCTGAGTTGGAATGTGACCAGGTGGACTCATCACACCCCTCCGAACATTGTTTTTAAGGCAGATTGTACATCTGCCTTTGACATAATCAATTTTTTGCAATTACGGTGACCAAAAACCATTCTCTTTCGTGTTTTTTCTCCTTACCTCCCCCCTTGCAACATGGGATAACCCATCCATAACTCTTCCTGAATCATCAGACCTAGTAGGTCGGGGGGTGCTGCCATCAGTCCTTTATGATTTCTCAAACAGACCAGCAGAATCTTGTGTGGCCCCTCGGTCCAACCATAATTGTTTGTCTATGGCTGACGCCTCTTCTTGCATCGCAATAACTTCTCTGAGCGTGATTTTATCTTCCAGGTCCGCTTCATGGGTGACCAGAAGAACCTTGCCTGCTTTGTTTGCCCCTGTAACTGCTTTTGCAGACTCATCAGCCGCTTTGTTATCTTGTGTGACCCTTGACGTGTCCATTTTGTGTGCGGCACACTTAGCTACAGCTATTTCCTTTGGTTTCATCATTGCATGCAACATTTTCCTAATCTGGGCATGATGATGTATCGGAGAACCATCAGTTTTCTTAAATCCTTGATTTTTCCACACTGATCCAAATAAATGACACACATTATGTGCATATGCAGAATCTGTATATATTGTCACTCGCTTGCCTTCGGCCAATAGACAAGCTACAGTCAGGCCCACAAGCTCAGCAAGCTTTGCAGAAGCAGGTTGTGGTATTACTTCTGCTTTCTCAACAACAAATTAAGTTCCCTGGGCTTTGACTGCTGCGTAACCAGCACTAAATGTTTCTCCTATACGATAGCAGGACCCATCAGTCCAATACTCCACATCTGACACATGCAGTGGGAAAGCTTGCAAGTCTGATCTGAGCTTTGCATATCTCTCTACTTCCTGAACACAGTCATGTGGCTCTCCATCCTCTGGTGTTGGTAAATTCTCATCTGGATTTACCATGACACACCATACTAAGGTGACATCTTCCTGCTCTAAGAGCCTATAATAGCCTCTTTGCCTAGACATAGTCAATGTACATTTACCGAAGTTCAAAAGATTTCAGAGACTTTGATGGGGAAGAATTGTCACTGGGTAACCCATAGTTACTGATGATGCTTTATCATAGAGTAGATAAACTCCCACCATTGCTCTGTAGCACTGTGGTACCCCCAATTATACTTCTGAATAGGCAGTAGAATAATACGAAACAGGTTGAGGGCTTGTTCCTGTACCTGTGGGCTGACAAAGAACTGCACATGCATATTTGCCTCCAGTGGACGTAGCCACATACAGCAAAAAGTTTTGAGAGTAGTCTGGCAGCGCTAACGCTAGAGCTTCTTGTAGCCTCTATCTGATCGTTTCAAATGCCATAAGACCTTCCTGCGTCCAGGTGAGGTTGCAATGGAGTTGAGCATTCCCAGTCTCTTTTATCATGGCTCTCAAAGGCCTTGTTAGGCAGGCATATTCTTCTACCCAAGCTGAAGAATATCCTGCAATACCAAGAAACATCATCATCTCTCTGACTGTTCTAGGCTTTGGTGTCTTTCGAATAGCTTCCAAATGACTGTCAGAGATTCGTCTGTGTCCATGGGTTATTGTTTGACCGAAATAAATTACTTTTTCTTGATAATACTGTAGCTTCTTCTGAGAAGCCTTGTGTCCTTTGTCTGCAAATAGCTGTAACAGTTTGATTGAGTCCTCATGGCACGTTTCCATATCTGGTGAACAGATGACGATGTCGTCCACATACTGACAGTACTTTTCAAGATCTCATCAATCCCAGCCAAGTCATCCAGCAACACTTTATTGAAAATGTGCGGGCTATGTTCTAATCCTTGGGGGAGCCTCTTGTACTTGAAGGTTTGTCCTTTGTATGTGAATCCAAACAACCCTTGACTTTTATGTATGTGAGTATGTAGCCTCTGGAGGAATTTGGGCTAGCAAGGCATGTGGATTTGATCCATCTGCTGGAAAATCCTGCACCACTT
The DNA here is from genome assembly GCF_960531495.2 of Zeus faber. Taxonomy (NCBI): domain Eukaryota; kingdom Metazoa; phylum Chordata; class Actinopteri; order Zeiformes; family Zeidae; genus Zeus; species Zeus faber. The sequence goes on along the minus strand of NW_028293157.1, from coordinate 147,627 downwards.
CATTTATCGCTCTTAAATCATGTACCAAGCGATAGGACTCATCTGGATTCTTTCAAGGCAATATAGGCGTATTGCTCTGAGGATCCAAACATATTTCCACTACACCTGCTTTTCACAGTCCTTCAATTTTTGGTTCAATCCCTTTGATTATCTCCTCCTTTAGTGGGTATTGGTTCATCCAAGGAGGTTTGGTTCCTGGTCTCAGTTCAACTCTCACCGGTTGGGCTGACTTCACTAGTTCGATGTCAGTACTATGTGACCACAAACATTCTGGAATTTGCTGCAGCATCTCCTTTATCACACTGTCTGAGTCCAATTTAGCGCTGAACATTGACTCATGTGTCATCTGTATCATTTGTGGTTGTCCTTGTCCTTGAGCTGAAATCATGATTTTCATGAACTTCTGATCTTCACTTATCCAGATAGCAAGATTCTACTTTTTTGGTGAAAAAATGGCTTCCTCAGCTTCTGCCATGGTTTCTCCAATATGCTTCTGCTCAAATCCTTCAGCCACCATTAAAGTCACATGTGGCACACTTTTCTCAATGTCGTACTCTTTACCTCTACCTCTCCATGTATGTGGTTGGTCAAAAACTGGCTGTAGAAAGGAGAAAGTGAGGACCACAGGTGGTAGAACCTGAATCTGTCCTTGCTGTGGTTGAGGTGGTAATTGATTTTGTTGTGACTGGCTCTGCATAACCACAGCTTGTTTCTTTTTCTTCTTATTATTATCCACCAACTGTATTTGGTGGAGATTTCTGAGAGTCTCCTGGTCCTGTTCCTCTTCTTTGTACTGTGGGAACTCAGGTACATCTTTATGGTTGTTAAGCCTTGCCCATCTCTATTATTTGTTCATCCTCATCTTTGAAGAGAAAGCTGCCCTCCTGTGTAATCACTGGGAGCTTGGGATAAACGTCAGTGCACTTCACCTCCTTCTCATAAGGTGGGGGCTTCTGTACAGATGCTGTATGTGAGAAGGGTGTGGAATCTTCTCCATCAATTTTTCTGTTTCCTTTTCATTTTTCTTTATTTCTTGTCTACTTTGTTCTCTGGCTGGTGGCACGGTGGCGCAGTGCATTGCACAGCTGCCTCACAGCAAGAAGGTCCTGGGTTCGATATCCGCCTGGGGCGCTGTTGGCTGTTGGCACCGTGCTCCGGTGGGTTATCTCCCAAATAGGAGCCTTTCTGTGTGGAGTTTGCATGTTCTCCCCGTGCTCACATGGGGTTTCCTCCACCTCACGTCTGTAAGGACCCCCACTAAAAACATGCACCCATCATCGTCTGACCAGCGATGGACATTTATCACCTGGTCCCCAACCATGTATGCTGCCCACTGCTCCTGGCTGTGCCCCCGGAGGAAGGACAACCCAGGATGGGTCAAAAGCAGAGAATCCATTTCACCGGCCACCATCAAAGTGTGTGTGCAGCTTCGAACCATGTCTGTCCCTCCAATACGAACAGCTGCAGCTTCTTTTGATTTACTTTATATGTGGACACAAGCACCTGCATTGTTTTAATCACATCCGGGTTAAGAGTTCCTTCAACTGGCCATGGTTGTTCAATGTCCGCCCAACGCTTGCTCCATTTACCTGATATTTTGGAATATCTTTAATAAGGGGAATATTCATTCGCTCTACATCAATAGGAGTGATTACTTGTGTAATTTTAGTATCCATTTTTGACATCCTAATGACCCTCTTACTTTTCTTTTATTGTAAATCGAATTGACTTATTTTAAAATTTGTTTATAAAGCACCGTGTAATCACACTCAACCAAAAACAGCTGAATTTGCCAACCACAAAGGAGACTAAATCGCTTCCCACTTGTGAAAGCCAATTCACTTGTTCACCATCTGATGCATCTGATCACACTCATTTATGTTAAATTATCAAAATTATATCAATGTTCACTCCTAAAACAGCCAAGATAAACCATACTCAGATAATGAAACCAATATTTACAGCACTCGACAGTATTTAAATCAATCAGCTTTTCCACATGTGATCAATCAATCAATAATACTCCATTAATTAGGCAAATGCCTTAATTAGTCAGTCCGTTGCCAAGTCTCTCACTTAATAATTGCAAATGCCATGTATGAAAAATAACTACTACAAACCTATAGGTGAAAACAAGCTAAACACGTATATTATAACTAAATGTATAGACATATAGGTAAATGCAGGTGAGGTCTGTTGAAAGAGTTTGTGGATAAAAATGTACAGGCCTTTAACTGGTTCAACTGGATTCAGGATTCTAAAACGTTGTCATCCGCAAGCCTCAGTGTCTGTGAAGATCTGCCAGATGTCTTGTCATCTGCCCTTTGGCTGATTCACTTCGGACTCATTCCATCTTCTCGGTCTTTCCCCCACCTTTCACTCAGCATAGTAAAAGAGAGGAAGAATGAAAAAAGATAAAGAACAACAGAAGAATTCAGTGTCTTAGGCTCACTCTATATTCTTATACACACTGTAATACAATTCAGTGTGACATACATTATCAACTTTATTATTTTGCGTGCACTTGAAATAAAACAATGGTTACCTTTAATCATGCAATGTATTTAAAGTCCAAAGAGTATATTAGTCAATCTGATATCACCTTTAATTCGTTATTTTTATTCTATTTATCTATTTAATTTTATGTTATCTTATTATTTTTTCTTCTAACTACTAAGAGAAAGGAGTAGGGGGTGGGGGCTAAACACAGCCCCTCTTGTCAAGAGGAGTTAACCAAGTTCCATTCTGTATGAAGCACCACACCTTGCTCCGCCTCTTAAATTTAGCAAAGGCTTCCAGTATGAACTGGTCGTCAGCGAGTGAACGTCCTGTTTTGGCTCCGGTAGGAACAGCCCAGCTCACTGCATCATAAATCATAGCTGTTTTTCTCACCCAGCAGCCGAAACACGAAACCTCTCTTCTTGCATCAACAACCAGCGTCTCCCTTCACCCCAACAAGGCTATGTGCTCTTTTAAGCCGACAGGACTCACAGAAATCACCGCCACACACACCCCAAGCATAAAAAGAAAAAGAAAAAACCTACACACTAATCAAACAATTCACAAATCCTACTTCCAATTCAGAGCAGGAGATTTTCTTTTCTTTTCTGGATGTGTACATGCATGTGTAGGCAGACTGTGGCTCTAGTCTTCCAGTTCATACTGGAAGCCTTTGCAACTTTACAAAGTCCGTAAACAGGCTCATATATGTTTATCACTTGAGGGGCAAGAAATGTTTCTCTTTATGTATTATTCAACTGCTCACCACATATGTATGCCTATTTAATAACACATATATTATATATATATCACTTACACATACACAAAACTTTACACAAAGATTTTCACACATCTGTAGCTGTGGCACTTTCACACTCACACACACAAAAAGAAAAAAAGAAAAAGATATGTCTGTCCAACAACACATCTGATCCTCCAAAGACTTCAACAGCGCTTAGCTTTATTTTTTGACGTCGACTCATTTATACTTTTCTAATTTCATCAAAATTTTCAGGCAGGTTCAGCCCTGTTTTTCCCCACTTTTCTCAAACTTTATTTTTCATCTTTTAAGCCTTTAACTTGTAATTGTTTTTACTTCACTTTTCATCTTTTTCATTTTACTTTAGGCTTTTAACTATTATCTCTTTTTCACTTTATTTTCATCTTTTTCATCTTCATTCATATAATATTATAGGGTTATTTCCTCTTTGTTTTTCCCACCTAGATTTGACTATATTATTTTTTCATTCGGCCAACTTTCACGCAGCATTTAATGTACACATGTCTTTCTGTTTAAGGCCGTCTTCGTTAATCTTGCATGGTTATTTAAAGAACTTTTACTTTTTACTTCAACTTTCTCCACATCTTTTAACCCTTTAATGTTTACCTTTAACTTCATCTTTATTTCTCTCGTCTCAATTCTCTATTTCAACTTAATTCTCTTTTTCTTGATTTATTATTCTCTTATCCCCCTTATTTACATCTTTTATAACTTAATAAACCCAATTTAGATGGAAACTCACTTTGCACATCAACACATCATCACTCATCTCTGCACAATCTGCTCTGCTCTTAGTGCTCCTATCTGCACAAAACGCACACAAAACCGCTTCAGACCACATACTGTAACAGCTCGTATCGTAAGTAAAAACTCCCCGTTGAGGCATTAAGTGGTATCTTCTGAAGCGGGGCGGCAGTGGCAGATGAGGCCCAACACATCCTGGTTCTTGACGCCACTTTGTAGTTTCTGGATGATTTTGATGTGTTGATGAAGAAGGAGTGACCACTGATGCTGACTTGATTAAAATAATAGTTTTATTACACAGCAACAAACCAGACTTGCCTAGGACGTCCAGGAGAGAACAAAGCCGGAAGTATTCTCTCGGGGAAGAAGTAAAAGACTTGTCCTTTATACTAGTACGGGGATCATGTAGCCCATCTGCTCACAATGCATAAGTCACAGTTCAGCACTGGTCCGACGTAAATCTACACATTTCCTCCTCTGGCCAGGCTGGAGGCATCAACACATTTCACTCTCCCATAGGGCCTCTGAAAAGACACGTTGTTATTTTTGTTCTCCGTATGACATGGATGCAATAAATTAAAAGTAACATACGTTAGTAATTATACCATACAATCACTATACAATGGGCTCTGATTCTTGAGAACCCAGGGCCCTCATTCAGACACCTTAATGTTTACAAAAACAACCAGTGAAATAGGTGCATTGCAATGTAAATATTCAACTTATGAATGCGATATTTTGGAAGCTTTTAGCAAAGTTACACAACATTGCAAAGATAAAATCTCCAAATTCTCAGTAATGACGCACCGCGCTGTGACTTGATTGGTCCAGCGCCGGGCAGCTGCTGTTATTCGAACATGCCGCCAAAAGTAACGGACAATAAAACAATGGCATTGAATCTTAATTATTTTGTAACTCTGCTTAAACAGACACTTATTATATGAATTACGTCAATATTACAATACTATTCAACAGAATGGCTGTAATTGGTGTCAGGGAATTTTAATATTGAGTTTACAAGCGAGCTAGATTATGTGATGTTGATGTGGTGTATGACAATAACCGTAACTTGATTTATAGGAAAGTTAAGTAGGTTCACAAGATTTACTCTCTACAAAGATGTGGGTGGCTCTTAAAATAACATTTGGGTTGTATTTTGGAAGTGATCGAGCAGGTATACTTTGACTTGGCAGCCTTCTCGGTCTTCTTTGGGAGCAGAACAGCCTGGATGTTGGGCAGGACGGCGCCCTGAAAGATGGTCACTCCACCCAGCAGCTTGTTGGGCTCCTCGTCGGCCAGCTGCAGGTGACGGGGGATGATGCGATCTTCTTGTTGCCACGGGCAGCGTTTCCAGCCAACTCCAATATCTCAGCGGTCGGGTAGTCTAGCATGGCTGCCAGGTAGACAGAGCGCCGGCACCGACGCCCCGGGCATAGTTGCCTTTGCGCAGAAGCCTGTGAACGCGGCTGATGGGGAACTGGAGACCGGCACGGGAAGAGCGAGTCTTTGCCTTTGCTCTGGCTTTGCTGCCCTGTTTGCTTCTTCCAGACATGATCACAATGGCTTCTAACGAGTAGAAGGTGATCGGATCGTTCTACAGCGCTGGAATAAAGCCTTGCAGGAACGATCTGATTGGTCAGCGTTGACCCGAGTTTTTCGTCAAATCAGAATCAAGTTTCAGTTCCGCCACACTGCAAATCCAAAGCAGTAGTTTGTGTCCGTAAGCTAGTGATTTTTTTATGTATTTTGTCTCAGAAATTAAATTATTTATATCCACATTGTGCTTTTTTTATTCATTGATGATAGTATTTATAAATACACAGCTTGGTGTTCTAGGTGTACAAACTGGTTTAAAAGATGCTAATTATGAATCACATTATATATTTCATTAAAATCTTTTAGGTTTCTTTTTTGATTTTAATTATTTTCTGCACCACAGTTGTGAGTTGATATTCACAATTTGAAACAAGATTATCTTGTCGCAAAATTCTGTGTGGCCCACTGAGCTCTCTCCCTCTCGGTAGCGCCTATCTTATAACGAAATAATGAATAGTTGAATGTAATTCAATTTAGGGCCAATTTGAAACTTGCAAGAATATCACAATATTTATTTTAGAAAAGCAATCGTTCTTGAAAAGGAAACGCAAAATGGGCTGAGGATGGTGGGAATGAATGGATAAAATTAATAATTTGTTCGTGGAACTTTGCCTCAGCCTCTGTCGAAAGGCTGTCTATATAGGAGCTTCCAAGATGCCACTGATCAGTCATCCACTCTGTCTTTTTGCTTTTTGGTGGCGCTTTTCCACACAGTGTTTCTGCACCCCACTTAATGTGTCCCACCCAATGATCAAAAAGAAACCTAACCCACCCACACAGACACACACACACACACAGGCACACACACGTCAGACTTTTACCGCTGAAAGATAGTGGACATTCAAAATGCTTTATCAAAAAGCATGTCCTATACTTCTGTCTTGAAAGAAATAAAGATGATATACTTAAAATCTTTACCTTGCGATATTGGTTTCTTCAAACTCTGAAGGTCATCTGAAGGTCTTCAGACGTTGGTTTTAATTGTACAAGGGTCGGATCAAAGAGGTGCTAAGGAGCAGCTCTCTGAGTAGATATATATATATATATTTCTGAGCAAACCAGAAAAAAAAAAACATTAACACAACAAATTCACGAAGATTCAATGGAGTCCGTCATGTGTGGTTTTAAACTCGGGTGTCATGTGAGGAGGTGGTGTCTTAATTGTCATCAAGGCCTGCATAAGCGGGAGACCAAGATTCCAGAGGGGGCTCAGGGTCGTCAAAAGGGATGGCAAGAAAGGTCTTAACGATTTGGGTGGTCAAGCGGTGTAGTAATGGTATTATACAAACCAAACAAGTCCATAGAAAAACAAGGACGGCGACTAAAGCGGTGGCACTAAGAATGAGCCAGTGGCGCCAATTCATGAGAAACCACCCAAACCCACTCTGAGTGTCGTTGACCTCCTCCTTAAGAGTGACGTCGCACAATTGGATAAGCTTATGTAAAGCTTTGTCTATGACATGGCCGTTGGCGTCGTTGTCGGGGACAAAAGTACAACAAGCCGTTCCAACCAGGACGCAGACCCCACCTTGTGCTGCTGTGAGCTGGTCCAGCACTATACGGTTTTGTAGGGACAATAGGCGGAGCACGCAAAGTTTTTGTGTCGTGGTCTTGGTTATGTGGAGAGATTCGTTCATAAAGGCGGGAAATTGATAAAGTAAAGTTAGCATAGTATAGCATAGTTTCACCAACCCTGGTTGAAGGGAAGAGCGAGAGTAGGACCTTTTGGCCCACAATCCATAATTTGTGATCCTCTGGGACGTCGGAGGCCCAAACGGGGTCATGGGGCTGAAGGTGGGTAGCGCGTGTTTAGTGCGAGTGATGTGGACGTCAGCACTGTTGTGGAAAACTGGGACGATAAAGGTGTGATTCCAGCCAACTGGGAGATGGGTGTATGCACTATGGCCACATAACCAGAAACACAGTTTAGTAGACGAGTGCCATTAAGGCCGGGAGCTGAGTCAGTGCTATGTGTCGTACTGCCGGGAACATATATTTTATTAACTGTGATTGGGGTAGTTATATTCTCAGGACGGTAAAGTATGTGAAGTAAAGTATGATCATGGACAATGTATATGAGGAAAACAACAATTATAGCAATGGTGAGTAGGAAACAAACAGTGCCGCGTAGGCAACAAAACCCTGTAAGGTGAAAAGAGTGCCATGGCCCCAGTTGTGGTTGATGTGGTTCCATTGCAGTTGCAGGGTGAGCAGCGTTCGGTGTACGCTCACGTTGTCTTCTCAACAAGTAGCTCGAGGGGAAGAGGACCTTCCTTACTGTGGGAGGCGTGAACCCAGGAGGCACGGCCTTTGACCTTGAGGGCGGTGTTGGTGACAAACAGGACTTGGAACAGTCGCAGGACACAGGGATTGTGCCCAGATGACGGTCGTAGGTTCTTTACGAGGACCCAGTCCCCAAGTTGGAACTGATGAAGGGGTTTGTACTCAGGCGGATGTTGAGCTTCTTTCTCCTTTTCAAGGGATGTTGGGTAGCGGGTGAGACGGTTCTGGTGGTTTAGTTGGGGTCAGGTGGGTTCAGTCAGGTTCAGTCAGTTGGAAGTTTGTCATGGTTATATGTGGGTATTAGTTAATAATCAGCGCTATTATCTTATGCTAAATGTGTGTAGCTTGGAGTGGGTGGAACTACTACGATTTAATTATGATGTCGCTGTGTCGTGACAAAGCAGTGGATCCTGGGTGGGGTTAGCCACACACACACATTAACATGTCATCAGCAAAGCGCATGCAGTTGGAATCTCTTCCAGAAATTTCCCTCAGTATGCTCCAACCCTCTAGCAGCTCACTTCCTCCTACCTCCATCCGTGACTTTTAACACACAGATTCTGTTCTCTGCACAGGAATATTGCCACTGTATCTGCATTTTTTCTGTATGTTTGGCTGGTACTGAAAAGCCGGGGGCTTTTGGTTCTGTGACAGTTCCACTGCTGGGAGACTGTTGATTAAACAAACCCTGTGAATGGTGCCAGTGAGCAACAGTTGGCTCTGCACTCTTGTTTGGAAGGAGAAATATAGATTAGACGATACTGATTACAGAATTGTTTTGCGCTAAATAAAAAATTAATAAAAGAACAAAGAATAAACCATGGCCTCTACTCACTATATTCTAAGAATTGTATCACTATAGCTAGAGAGCTATGATATCGTCTTGTGTTCCTCTGACCTGGATACATGCTACCAAACTCAAACTTATTTGACTCTTTTGGCACAATGAGGGCATAGTTAAAAGACCACTGACTGTGGACCTGAGAGTTCTTGCTGGTTTGTGTAGAATTAGCAGTTATTTTATAAACTGAGGTGCACGGCCATTTATTGCTTTATTTACAAGTAGCAGCATTTTTTTAATCTCTCCTGGTTTTAACAGGTAGCCAATGTAGAGATAAAGAACAGGTGTGATGTGTTCAAATTTGTATTTTCTGTGATGTCAGTGGGGGCGAGAAGTGTGGCTTGATTGAGTGGGGAACAGCATTGGATTTTTATGTTTGGCATGTCAAGCAGACGCACATGATAACGCAAAAATCTTTGTGGTGTCATTTGTGTTGGTTTATCAGTTTGTAGGATCGGTTCTAATTTATAAGAGAAATATGCCACCGGGCGGAATCTTCCCCCATGAGGATGACACAGCACCGATAGCATATATTCACCCTTTTGATCCACAAACCAAGTAAACGGGAGTCCATCGTCAGCGACGGTATGGGAATGTTTCAGATCAGTGAAAAATTAACTTCTCCAAAATAGCTATGTTCTATAATGCCCATATTTTAAATCTGTTTTTATCCTTACTGTTTTTAGCAATAGGGGATGCTACAAAACACAATTTTAGGAAAAGTCTGGTTGTGGCGGTTCTAGTTTTAAAAGAACTTGAATTCATCGATTCAGATTTGCCTGTCACCTATGTAACACCATTGGCACTAATGATAGAGTAACAGTCGTATAGTGAGAAGAAAAATGGCAATTTATAATTACTCAAAAAAACAACAAAAATAAATATATTTTGGAGTATATAATAAAACCTTACACATTAACCTCTATCAATAATTCCCGATCAATCAAAAATAGGACATCACAGATCTCTGTTTAAAAATATATTTATTCAATTTATTTCAGTCAGGGAAGTTGTTGCATTTAGTGTTCTATTTTAAATTGTTGTGATCACCTTCCCATATAGTCAACAACTCTCACGCCCAAACTACACCAGGCACGTTGGTGCACCGTACAGGCGTTGTGTGGAGCGTGAGTTTTTACCTTTGTGGGGGAACGTCACCGTACAAACTGGATACTCATATTTGCATTGAAATTTGAGGCCTTTGAAGAACCGTTTAAGCACGACTATATATATATATCTATATATATAGATATATATATATATCATTAATCCCTTCATCATCTACTATTATAAGTGTCTATTTCCAACCATGCTGGATTCAATTTAAATTGATTACATTTCGCTGGCAGAATCCATGTCCGAAAAATGATTCTGAAAATTATGTCGTAATTTTAATGCAGAGTTAGCCTGAATGGAAGATATTTGATATATCAGTAATTTTTGGAAATGTTTTGATCACATGCATGCTGTCATGCAATTTTAGATCTTTTTACTTAGACAAAGTTTTAAAATAAATGCTTTGGTTAATTTCAACAGCAACCTTTTTTATTCTGCATTTTTGGAGGCAAAAACATAGTTTCTGTCATTATTTAGGGTAATATAGACTAGTGAGAAATGATTGCCTGTGCAGAGATTTAATTTGTGAATTAATCAAAATAATGTATTTAGCACTTTGGTAGGCATAATGCACATTGCACCATGAAATGCAATACAACTGCCTTTGAGGGATTTACAGATACATTATCCTATATAAGTGGTGTTTCACATTTGATACACACATTTTCACAACACAGTCTTAAAAATAATAAGCTATGGGATGTTAATCAATCATAAGTTGCCCCAAACCAGAAGATATTCATCTTGAAATATAAGTCACAATATAATTTTTATTGTGGCGATAACATTTTCGAAAATAGCAAAGCCTTCCTTGCAAAACAAATCGTTAAATAAAGTCAAGAAATATTGGTTTCAGAATTGAAAGCCCCTCTACTGTCTCTGTATTGCACGGATGATCCATTAGAGCACAGAAGACATGTCTCTGATCTGGATTTTTCAAGATCGTTGCATCACAAATGGGATATTATGAAAGTACAGTACTTACATAAGAAACAGTACTTACATTTCTGCGGACAAAATATACACACCCCAAGGAACATGCAATTGAAGGCCTCTTCAGAATCATATTTGACACATGACGTGGTCCACTTCCGTAGTTGGAGACAATCCAACTACGGAAATACAGCCTCTCTTTCAAATCAGACTTAAAATCCGGATAGCTACATTCACAAAAATGTGGTCAAAAACCTTCAAGTCAGAACATCAATGCCCTATTCATCGGAAACTGATGGACACAAAATGTAATTTATCTCTACCCTTAACATGAATAACGGAGTGGGTAATATGGGAATGGAGAGCTGCTGATGACATGCCCCGGCACGTGCATTGCCTTAAGCATCCGATTTTAATTGTCCAGTCGTCGTGCGAACCGAACACATTTACTTTTGTGGATCTTGGCTGTCCTGGAAGTATTGGCAGTCGCTGAAAGAGCTGGAAATCAGAAACACAAATTTGAAAGGAGGCCAAACACTGAGGGGATTTCCCTTTCTCCTAGGTATTCATCCAGTCAATTAGAATGAGTTTTGTAGAATGCGACTTCAGACTTTTGTTTGGATTGCACCCTATTCACCAATGTGCCGTCAGGATGGCCGAGCGGTCTAAGGCGCTGCGTTCAGGTCGCAGTCTCCGATGGAGGCGTGGGTTCAAATCCCACTTCTGACAAGCCCTTTAAGTATATGTCCTCCTGAATGTCATGCTTTGCATGACAGTGGCATTCTCAACAAGCTCTTAACTTCGACGTCACTCACCTTACGGGCTCCCTGGGCTAACCCCCACAATGACTATAGCGTTAGATGTTGTTACATGCCACAAAGTTGATTGACACCATGCTTTCAATGGGCACAGTCTTTAAAGCAGCACTCTTTTTGTACATTACGCCTCTTCTGGTTGTAGTTGTAGTGGAAAAAAACACATCTAACACTTAAACTGAAGAAGAGAGGTATGAGAGAGTCGAGGTCTGAAGATATAAGACTTTATTATCACTTGCAAGAAGTGAAAACAGAATCTGAGTTGGTTTGGCAAAGAACTCCCGAGGAGCTCACGGACTCCTTCTTTTAACCTCTTTCTGTTGGTCCAGAATGTACATCTGTTTTTTCTCAATAAGAATCCCTTCCTTACTCCTACACTGTCAGTAGTGCAAAGAACCCAGTTGTCTGCAGTCTTTGACGTCAGTTACACTAACAAACCTTCCGACGCCAATCCAGGCCATATTTTAGAGGGGATGTTTGCATTCACAAACCTTCCCATGTCATATGGCTCACGGCTAACAAAGCACTTATTCCTGTCTGCTACTTTTGTTTAGACTGAAACACCATGTCTTTGCTGACCCCTGTTTCACGCACAATTACTTCATTCATATAGCATATGGGCAAGATAGTGAATGTTCTTTCTTATTTAATGGTAGAATATAATGAACATATTTATTTTAAATGCACTGGTAAATTTCTCCCATATATCCCCTCTTTGGGACTTATTAAGTCCCAATGTCAATTACCATTATCTTTAATAACCCAAATTTACAGATGACTACTTGCCAGACTGCTAGATAAACTAATAGTATTCACATTTGATTACCTGGAAAAAACATCTTGCTTTCTTATCATCACAGGAATTTCAACCTGTTCCAGGGTTTTCAACCTGAACCATTTACTTAAGCAAGTTAAAAAAGGTTACCAAATGTGCGATACCCTATAAGTGTTTCAATCCTCTGAGTTCAGTCATAAATGTCATGTAAGCGGCAGCCTGTTATTTGAGTAGAGCCTTGCATGTGTTGTTTCCTCTATAAATCGTGAAAAACATCTAAATCATTATCTCCACAAACCATGACCGAGACAAACATCATAGAAGTACTTCAACGAATGCATAACACAAAATTTAACAATCTTTCAGCATGCATTGAAAGTCATCCTTACAGGAAGTATATGACACAGAATAAGAAATAAAACTCAAATTCTTTCAACATGCATTGTCGTGGATGATCAGGTGATCTTCATGTATTGGTGTGCTGTATGTTTGTGGGGGGTTTTGGGCATTATTGTAGTCGTTGCTTCAGCTTTCATCAGCATCTTCATGTCCGGTAATTTTATGAGTTCAGTGCTCATCCTGCTTACCAAGGGTGTGACCCACATCGAGAGGTTACTAGCACGATCACATGTGAGCCTCCTCAAGGCCAGGTCAAACCTTGGACTTCTCCCCTTCCATGTCGTCATCATCATCCTGGCTGGGCTGGGTCTGGTCTTGGGGTGGTGGGTCAGTATCGGGTGCGTCTGCATCCAACACCTCCCCACTCTCTTGCCTCGTCCTGGGCTGCGCAGCTTTCGTGCAGTGGTTGAGGTGGTACCAGGTGGATCTCCCTTCCACCTGGATGGCAGTTGGGGTTGCATTGGTGACTTTGTATGGTCCTTCTCTCCTGGGCTCGTTCCACTTTCTCCGGAACACCCTTAGGTACACCTGGTCGCCTGGTTCCACCCCCTTGGTGGGTCGTCTTCTGGTTCTGGAACTCGGTCCTTCTCCTGTTGGAATATATGCTTATGTATGCCAGTTAGTTGCTTGATATATTCTCTAATTTCTAATTGCAATTGTTCCAGTGGAGGACCATTATGGGGTCCTCTGAGGTTAGGTGCAGGCATGGGTCGACCCGTGAGCATTTTATGTGGGGTTAAATGTGTCATTCTGTTAGTTTGCATGCGATAACTCATTAGTGCTAATGGGAGTGCATCTACCCAGTTCAATTTAGCACTTGCACAAATTTTGTTAATTTTTGTCTTGATTGTTCCATTCACTCTTTCCACCATTCCTTGTGATTGAGGGTGATACACACAACTCAGTCTTTGCTTCACATGCAATTGCTGTATTACTTGTTTAACAGTTTTTTGGATAAACTCAGAGCCGTTGTCTGAGCTTATTTCTGTTGGAATTCCAAACCTTGGCATGACCTCTCTGGTCAAAAATTTGATTACTGTAACCGCACTCTGATCTTTTGATGGGACTGCCTCCCACCCTCCTACCCACCCATTCAGACTAGATGTCTGAATGGTCCCTCTAGTGTTGGAATGTGTCCCAATGGGGTGGTGATTGTTTTTCTTACATTATTTTTCGCACATACTTCACATTCATTGAGCTGATTTTCAACCATTGTTTGCAAGTATGGTGACCAAAAACCTTGTTTTCTGATTCTCCTTACTACTTCCCCCCTTGCGCAATGGTCAAAACCATGCGCATTAGTGATAAGCAATCCAAACAACGCGGTCGGTGCCACTAACGTGCGCACCGCACCCCTCTTCAGCCACATGTTTTGCTCATAGACACCAGCCTTCTCTTGGATGCGGACAACATCATCTACAGTAGGTGAAGCCACAGGCATAGTCAACACTGCCTGAATCAAAACACAACTGTTAGAGGCTCTCTTGGCCGCCTCATCTGCAGCACTGTTACCTTTTGTGACAAAGTCATTTCCTTTCTTGTGTGCCTGACATTTGATTATCGCCACTTGCTTAGGTAGCAACAATGCCAACATCAGTTCCACAATCTGATCACAATGCATTATGGGGGACCCATACCCAGGGAGCAAGTGCATTGGCAACTCCAGACTATACAAAACCATTCCTATTGTATGTAGCAAATAGGAGTCAGGGGTACGCATCAGCAATACTAATGCAAGCGAAATCAACCCATAGCATATTATAGCTCAAAATTGGATACAGTAGCACAAGGCTACCCACCCTGTTATCAGGGATTAGCTGCGGTACAGTATGCTTATGACAACGCTTCGTCCATCACGATGGGATATCCGGTAACTATTTTTACAAATCATAAAGTTACTGAACTGATTGAACAGGGGAAATTTGTGTTGACAAACTCGAGGTTGTTGGAATATTTGACCTTGCTTACGTTCCCCGATGTTACCATTAGAAGGTGTTCAACGGTGAACCCAGCAGACAAAATTCCGCATGATTTTGAAGGGACGTCACACGACTGTGTGACTGATTCTCTGACGTTTACCAAGTTAAGGCCTGATTTGTTGTCAACGCCACTAATTGGGGCTGAGGAGGAGTTGTTTGTAGATGGTTCGTGCTACAGAGATCATTTGGGTAACCATGCAGGATTTGCAGTAGTACGACAAAACCCGGATAGAACTTTCGCTGTCATTCAAAGTTCTTATTGTAAACAACCATGTTCAGCACAGGTGGCTGAATTGAAAGCTCTTACAGCTGCCTGCCGGGAAGGGGCAGGTAAAATTGTGAACATATATACTGATTCTGCATATGCACATGGTGTGTGTCATCTGTTCGGAGCAGTATGGAAAATTAGGGGTTTAAGAAGACTGATGGGTCCCCCATAATGCATTGTGATCAGATTGTGGAACTGATGTTGGCATTGTTGCTACCAAAGCAAGTGGCGATAATCAAATGTCAGGCACACAAGAAAGGAAATGACTATGTCACAAAAGGTAACAGTGCTGCAGATGAGGCGGCCAAGAGAGCCTCTAACAGTTGTGTTTTGATTCAGGCAGTGTTGACTATGCCTGTGGCTTCACCTACTGAAGATGATGTTGTCCGCATGCAAGAGAAGGCTGGTGTCTATGAGCAAAACATGTGGCTGAAGAGGGGTGCGGTGCGCACTCCGACTGGGTTATGGAGAACTCATGATGGGATGTTAGTGGCACCGACCGCGTTGTTAGGATTGCTTATCACTAATGCGCATGGTTTTGACCATTGCACAAGGGGGGAAGTAGTAAGGAGAATCAGAAAACAAGGTTTTTGGTCACCATACTTGCAAACAATGGTTGAAAATCAGCTCAATGAATGTGAAGTATGTGCGAAAAATAATGTAAGAAAAACAATCACCCCATTGGGACACATTCCAACACCAGAGGGACCATTCAGACATCTAGTCTTAGACTATGTGGACATGATCAAAAAAGTAAATGGGAAAAGATACATGCTTGTAGTCATTGACAGATTTAGCAGGTGGGTGGAGGCAGTCCCATCAAAAGATCAGAGTGCGGTTACAGTAATCAAATTTTTGACCAGAGAGGTCATGCCAAGGTTTGGAATTCCAACAGAAATAAGCTCAGACAACGGCTCTGAGTTTATCCAAAAAACTGTTAAACAAGTAATACAGCAATTACATGTCAAACAAAGATTGGGTTGTGTGTATCACCCTCAATCACAAGGAATGGTGGAAAGAGTGAATGGAACAATCAAGACAAAAATTAACAAAATTTGTGCAAGTGCTAAATTGAACTGGGTAGATGCACTCCCATTAGCACTAATGAGTTATCGCATGCAAACTAACAGAATGACACATTTAACTCCGCACGAAATGCTCACGGGTCGACCCATGCCTGCACCTAACCTCAGAGGACCCCATAAGGGTCCTCCACTGGAACAATTGCAATTAGAAATTAGAGAATATATCAAGCAACTAACTGGCATACATAAGCATATATTCCAACAGGAGAAGAACCGAGTACCAGAACCAGAAGACGACCCACCAAGGGGGGTGGAACCAGGCGACCAGGTGTACCTAAGGGTGTTCCGGAGAAAGTGGAACGAGCCCAGGAGAGAAGGACCATACAAGGTCACCAATGCAACCCCAACTGCCATCCAGGTGGAAGGGAGTTCCACCTGGTACCACCTCAACCACTGCACGAAAGCTGCGCAACCCAGGACGAGGGAAGAGAGTGGGGATGAGTCGGATGCAGACGCACCCGATACTGACCCACCACCCCAAGAACAGACCTAGCCCAGCCAGGATGATGATGATGTTGAAGCTGATGAAGCTGTTCCTGATCCTCTACGGCCTTGGGCAGACCCCAGTGGCCCAAGGACGGATTCAGAGGAAGGATGAAATCACACTAACAGAGCAGACCTGGAACAACCAGGAATCAGATGGTAACAACAGAGAAAACATGACAGTGTTGCAGGAAAGGCTAGCCCCGAGGTATTCAGGAATAGTAAATAGTGTAAGGAAAAAGAGGTCAGAGAGAGAAGCCTTACATATTGAAACACCCCCACAAGAATTAAAATTTGACAATGAACGAATTATCTTAAGTGTTATGGCAGATGGAGAACTTCAATGTGCGGTAATGATGCTCAAGAATTTCAAACCAATTATCTGGGGACAAGAACAATGCAAAATAAGTATTTCAAAGACTCATGCATACTGGTGTTTTACAGTCGAACCTACAAATCAATGGAACTATGAGATAAACCACTACAGATTAGAAATTACGAAACTGCAGATTCCAAATATACGTGAAGATACAAAAATATTTTCCTTATTAAGACGAAATGCCTCTTGTAAAATACAAGAGAATAATGATATGACCAAGGCAAATAAAATATTAATATATTAATTATGGATTCGGACATAATTAATATACATAATAGACATAATACTAATATAACAAGCGTCACCGTAAAGGGTAGTGTGATAACAACAGATGATGCCGTATCCATTTTTCAGATGAAAGGGACAATCACCACAATAGCTCCAAGAGCAAATGTCTTAAGCACAGAGGCGACAGCAATAGAGGATGTCCATCCTGAAAAAAGATCAAATAAAACAACAAGAGCCATAAAACAGGATATATCTGTTAAACAAGATACATCTGATCACTTCAAACGGAAAAATGTAAGTAATAACTGTAGACCGGTTGTATGATCAAGCAATAGGAAATAGCTGGTACAAATGGGAAAATGGGGAACAATATTGGCTCAAATAGGATTAGTTCTTTTGATTGTATTCACAATGATTGGATTGATTTTTTGTTGTTGTATTCCAATACTAAGGTCCATGATAGAATCTAGGCTAAACAAGCAAATGTTCCTTATGTCCAAAGGCATAGGTGAGGAGAAAGGATTAGAATGGGAATATGTTGGGAATAAAAGCCAGAGTGAATATGGGGATGATGACGACATGGAATGGGAGAAATTCAAGGTTTGACCTGGCCTTGAGGAGGCTCACATGTGATTGTGCTAGTAACCTCTCCATGTGGGTCACACCCTTGTTAAGCAGGATGAACACTGAACTCATCAAATAACCGGACATGAAGAGGCTGATGAAAGCTGAAGCAACGACTACAATAATGCCCAAAACCCCCCACAAACATACAGCACACCAATACATGAAGATCACCTGATCATCCACGACAATGCATGCTGAAAGTTTGTTTAATTTTGAGTTATGCATTCATTGAAGTACTTATATGATGTTTATCTAGGTTATGGGTTGTGGAGAGATAATGATTTAGATGTTTTTCACGATTTATAGAGGAAACAACACATGCAAGACTCTACTTAAATAACAGGATGCCACTTACATGACATTTATAACTGAACTCACTATGCTAAGTGATTTACAAAGTTAACTTGTACTCATGTTAAGATGTTTTGCAATAATATGCAATTTGATATAGGTATGCTAAAGGTTTTTATGTTAACTTTTAATTTTTGTATTGCATGTTTTTATATTCGATTATATATTTCATTATGGGTACCAACTCAGAGGATTGAAACACTTATAGGGTATCGCACATTTGGTAACCTTTTTTAACTTGCTTAAGTAGAAGGTTCAGGTTGAAAACCCTGAAACAGCTTGAAATTCCTGTGATGATAAGAAAGCAAGACGTTTTTTCCAGGTAATCAAATGTGAATACTGTTCGTTTATCTAGCAGTCCGGCAAGTAGTCATCTGTAAATTGGGGTTATTAAAGATAATGGTAATTGACATTGGGACATAATAAGTCCCAAAGGGGGGATATATGGGAGAAATTTACTAGTACATTTAAAAGAAATATGTTCATTATATTCTACCATTAAATAAGAAAGAACATTTGTTATCTTGCCCATATGCTATATGAATGAAGTAAGTGTGTGTGAGACAGGGGTCAGCAAAGACATGAATAAGTGCTTTGTTGACTGTGGGCCATGTGACATGGGAAGGTGTGTGAATGCAACCATCCCCTCATAAAATGTGGCCTGGACGAGTGTCGGGAGGTTTGTTGTTGTAACTGATGTCAAAGAATGCAGACAAATGGCTTCTTTGCACTATTGACCGTATAGGAGGAAGGAAGGGATCCTAATTGAGTAAACAGATTTACTTTCTCTACCAACAGAAAGAGGTTAAAAGGAGGAGTCCATGAGCGGCTCGGCAGTTCTTTGCCAAACCAACTCAGATTCTGTTGTCACTTCTTGCAAGTGATAAAAAAGTCTTATATCTTCAGACCTCGACTCTCTCGAACTTCTCTTCTTCAGTTTAATTGTTAGATGCAGTTTTTTCCACTACACTGGCAACTCTACTTATAAGCACATCAGGTGGGACTCGGACCCACAATCCCTGGTTAAGGAGGGGAAAATTGTCATGACTGGTCTTGAAATCTTCATCAGTGTTTGGAAGTTGTCATCACTGGACAGTAATTGTTTTGTGGACAGCATAACCACCTGCTCAACACGTCGAGAGTTGGTAAAAAGCTTTTTTGTTTGCAAGATGACCTTTGCACGAGTCCACATCCTGGTTTGGGAGTTGAAAATGTCAAGAATGTTTGTGTGATGAGCATCAATACCTCTAGCAAACGGGAGGTCTTAAAAGAGGATCGTTTGGATCCATCAACATCATGGTTCTGGGGCCGGTATGCTCTCACTGCACCCCTCTGCTTTTGAGAGCCCCAGGTAGGACTTGAGCCCACAATCCCTTGTTTAGGATGTGAAATCATCGAGAGTGGAGGGAAATTGTCATGAATGGCTGGAAAATGTTTTCCGATCAGCACCTGGTAGATAGATGATTAATAGGAAAGAAGCATCTCCCTCCTCAACATACTGGTAGCGGGAGTTCAGGTCCAAATGCATTTGGTCCAATTGTAACGGAAAGGCCTTATCAGAAAATGGTTTTGATCAATTAATCTCCGGATGTTAGGGGCGGGAAGCCTCAGCAGTGAGCTCTGCTCATAAGCACATCAGGTGGGACTCGGACGCACAATCCATGCTGAAGGAGGGGATAACTATCAAGACTCGTTGCTCACGAGTGTTTAAAAGCTGTCATGACCACCTGCTCAACACATGGAGAGTATATAACTTAAAATTAGCACAAGTCCACATCTTTTGGTACCAAATGCGAGGCCTTAGCAGAGGATGGTTTCGATCCAACGACCTCTGGGTTATGGGCCCAGCACGCTTCCGCTGCCCCACTCTGCTTTTGAGAACCACATGTGGTACTTGAGCACACAATCCCTTTTTTAGGAGGTGAAATCATCAAGAGTGGAGGGAAATTTTCCTGAATGGTTGGAAGATGTTTTGCAATCAGCATCAACACATGGTAAATAGATGATTTATAGGTAAGAAACAGTTTTTTCCTCAACATATAGTTAGCTAGAGTTCATGTCCACACGCATTTAGTCTGATAGTAAAGGTAAGGCCTTAACAGAGAATGCTTTCATCAATCAATCTCTGGGTTTTGGGGCCAGCATGCCTCTGCTGGCAACTCTACTTATTAGCACATCAGGTGGGACTCGTACCCACAATCCCTGGTTAAGGAGGGGAAAATTGTCATGACTGGTCTTGAAATCTTCATCAGTGTTTGGAAGTTGCCATGACTGGACAGTCATTGTTTTGTGGACAGCATGACCACCTGCTCAAAATGTCCAGAGTTGGTAAAAAGCTTCTTTGGTTGCAAGATGACCTTAGCCCAAGTCCACATCCTGGTTTGCGAGGTGAAACTGTCAAGAATGTTTGTGTGATCAGCATCAATACCTCTAGCAAACGGGAGGTCTTAAAAGAGGATGGTTTGGATCCATCAACATCATGGTTCTGGGGCCAGTACGCTCTCACTGCACCACTCTGCTTTTGAGAGCCCCGGGTAGGACTTGAGCCCACAATCCCTTGTTTAGGAGGTGAAATCATCGAGAGTGGAGGGAAATTGTCATGAATGGCTGGAAAATGTTTTCCGTTCCGCATCAAAAACTGGTAGATAGATGAATAATAGGTGAGAGCATTTTCCTCCTCAACATACCGTTAGCGGGAGTTCAGGTCCAAATGCATTTGGTCCAGTTGTAACGGTAAGGCCTTATCAGCGGACGGTTTTGATCAAGAGATCTCTGGATTTGAGGGGCAGGCAGCCTCAGCGGTGAGCTCTGCTCATAAGCACATCAGGTGGGACTCGGACGCACAATCCATGCTTAAGGAGGGGATAATTATCAAGACTCGTTGCTCACGAGTGCTTAAAAGCTGTCATGACCACCTGCTCAACACGTGGAGATTTGCTAAGAAGCATTTTAGTTTGTGATTTGAAATTAGCACAAGTCCACTTCCTATGGTACCAAGTGCCAGGCCTTAGCAGAGGATGGTTTTGATCCATCGACCTCTGGGTTATGGGCCCAGCTCGCTTCCGCTGCGCCACTCTGCTGTTGAGAACAGCATGTGGTACTTGAGCAAACAATCACTTGTTTAGGAGGTGAAATCGTCAAAAGTGGAGGGACATTTTCCTGAATGGTTGGAAGATGTTCTGCAATCAGCATCAACACCTGGTAGATAGATGATTATAAGTTAAGAAGCATCTCCCTCCTCAACATACTGGTAGCGGGAGTTCAGGTCCAAATGCATTTGGTCCAATTGTAACGGAAAGGCCTTATCAGAAAATGGTTTTGATCAATTAATCTCCGGATTTTAGGGGCGGGAAGCCTCAGCAGTGAGCTCTGCTCATAAGCACATCAGGTGGGACTCGGACGCACAATCCATGCTTAAGGAGGGGATAACTATCAAGACTCGTTGCTCGCGAGTGTTTAAAAGCTGTCATGACGACCTGCTCAACACATGGAGATAATATAACTTGAAATTAGCACAAGTCCACATCCTATGGAACCAAATGCAGGGCCTTAGCAGAGGATGGTTTCGATCCATCGACCTCTGGGTTATGGGCCCAGCACGCTTCCGCTGCGCCACTCTGCTTTTGAGAACCAGATGTGGTACCTGAGCACACAATCAGTCTTTTAGGAGGTGAACTCGTCAAGAGTGGAGGGA
The DNA here is from genome assembly GCF_960531495.2 of Zeus faber. Classification (NCBI taxonomy): domain Eukaryota; kingdom Metazoa; phylum Chordata; class Actinopteri; order Zeiformes; family Zeidae; genus Zeus; species Zeus faber. Next base: position 125,751 of record NW_028293157.1, on the reverse strand, counting down.
AATTTTCCTGAATGGTTGGAAGATGTTTTGCAATCAGCATCAACACCTGGTAAATAGATTATTTATAGGTAGGAAGCAGTTTCCTCCTCAACATATCGTTAGCTAGAGTTCATGTCCACGTGCATTTGGTCTGATAGTAGGAGTAAGGTAAGGCCTTAACAGAGGATGCTTTATCAATCAATCTCTGGGTTTTGGGGCCAGCATGCCTCTCCTGGAAACTCTACTTATAAGCACATCAGGTGGGACTCGGACCCACAATCCCTGGTTAAGGAGGGGAAAATTGTCATGACTGGTCTTGAAATCTTCATCAGTCTTTGGAAGTTGTCATCACTGGACAGTAATTGTTTTGTTGACAGCATGACCACCTGCTCAACACGTCGAGAGTTGGTAAAAAGCTTTTTTGTTTGCAAGATGACCTTAGCACGAGTCCACATCCTGGTTTGGGAGATGAAAATGTCAAGAATGTTTGTGTGATGAGCATCAATACCTCTAGCAAACGGGAGGTCTTAAAAGAGGATCGTTTGGATCCATCAACATCATGGTTCTGGGGCCAGTACGCTCTCACTGCACCACTCTGCTTTTGAGAGCCCCGGGTAGGACTTGAGCCCACAATCCCTTGTTTAGGGGGTGAAATTATCGAGAGTGGAGGGAAATTGTCATGAATGGCTGGAAAATGTTTTCCGATCAGCACCCGGTAGATAGATGATTAATAGGAAAGAAGCATCTCCCTCCTCAACATACTGGTAGTGGGAGTTCAGGTCCAAATGCATTTGGTCCAATTGTAACGGAAAGGCCTTATCAGAAAATGGTTTTGATCAATTAATCTCCGGATTTTAGGGGCGGGAAGCCTCAGCGGTGAGCTCTGCTCATAAGCACTTCAGGTGGGACTCAAACGCACAATCTATGCTTAAGGAGGGGATAATTATCAAGACTCGTTGCTCACGAGTGTTTAAAAGTTGTCATGACCGCCTGCTCAACACATGGAGAGTTTATAACTTCAAATTAGCACAAGTCCACATCCTATGGTACCAAATGCGAGGCCTTAGCAGAGGATGGTTTCGATCCATCGACCGCTGGGTAATGGGCCCAGCACGCTTCCTCTGCGCCACTCTGCTTTCGAGAAGGGCATGTGGTACCTGAGAACACAATCAGTTTTTTAGGAGGTGAAATCGTCAAAAGTGGAGGGAAATTTTCCTGAATGGTTGGAAGATGTTTTGCAATCACCATCAACACATGGTAAATAGATGATTTATAGGTAAGAAACAGTTTCCTCCTCAACATATAGTTAGCTAGAGTTCATGTCCACACGCATTTGGTCTGATAGTAAAGGTAAGGCCTTAACAGAGAATGCTTTCATCAATCAATCTCTGGGTTTTGGGGCCAGCATGCCTCTACTGGCAACTCTACTTATAAGCACATCAGGTGGGACTCGGACCCACAATCCCTGGTTAAGTTGGGGAAAATTGTCATGACTGGTCTTGAAAACTTCATCAGTGTTTGGAAGTTGCCATGACTGGACAGTAATTGTTTTGTGGACAGCATGACCACCTGCTCAACACGTCCAGAGTTTGTAAAAAGCTTCTTTGGTTCCAAGATGACCTTTGCACGAGTCCACATCCTGGTTTGCGAGGTGAAACTGTCAAGAATGTTTGTGTGATCAGCATCAATACCTCTAGCAAACGGGAGGTCCTAAAAGAGGATGGTTTGGATCCATCAACATCATGGTTCTGGGGCCAGTACGCTCTCACTGCACCACTCTGCTTTTGAGAGCCCCAGGTAGGACTTGAGCCCACAATCCCTTGTTTAGAAGGTGAAATCATCAAGCGTGGAGGGAAATTTGTCATGATTGGCTGGAAAATGTTTTCTGATCAGCATCTTTTAGATAGATAAGAAGCATTTTCCTCCTCAACATACTGTTAGCGGGAGTTCAGGTCCAAATGCATTATGTCCTATTGTAACGGTAAGGCCTTATCATGGTTTTGATCAAGAGATCCCTGGATTTTAGGGGCAGGCAGCCTCAGTGGTGAGCTCTGCTCATAAGCACATCAGGTGGGACTCGGACGCACAATCTATGGTTAAGGAGGGCATGATCATCAATACTCGTTGCTCACGAGTGTTTCAAAGCTGTCCTGACCACCTGCTCAACACATGGAGAGTTTGTAACTTGAAATTAGCATAAGTCCACATCCTATGGTACCAAATGCATCGCTTTAGCGGAGGATGGCTTCGATCCATCGACCTCTGGGTTATGGGCCCAGCACGCTTCCGCTGCGCCACTCTGCTTCCAAGAGCATCTTGTGGTACTTGAGCACACAATCCCTTGTTTAGGAGGTGAAATCGTCAAGAGTGGAGGGACATTTTCCTGAATGGTTGGAATATGTTTGCAATCAGCATCAACACCCGGTAAATAGATGATTTATAGATAAGAAGCAGTTTCCTCTTCAACATATAGTTAGCTAGTGGTCAGGTCCAAATGCATTTGGTCCGATAGTAAAAATGAGGCATGAACAGAGAACGGTTTTGATCAATCAATCTCTGGGTTACGGGGCCAGCATGCCTTTGCTGGCAACTCTACTTATAAGCACATGAGGTGGGACTCCGCCCCACAATCCATTCTTTCGGAGGGGGAAATTGTCATAACTGGTCGTTCATGAGTGCTTAAAAGCTGTCATGCATGGACTGTAATGCATGACCACCTGTTCAATATGTGGACAGTTGGTAAGAAGCTTTTTTGTTTGTAACATGAAATTAGCACGAGTCCACATCAAGTGGTACAGAATGCAAAGCCTTCACAGAAGAGGGCTTTGATCCATCAATCTCTGGGTTATGGGGCCAGCATGCTTCCGCTGCGCCCATCACAATGCGTTCTAAATTGCTAAAAAGAAATATATCAATATTAAAAAAATAATAATTGCTGCTTCCAAAATATGTTTTAAGACATTGCGGAGCACAGATATGATGCATAGTAGCAGCAGAAATGAATTACTTTTTGGGTTATAAAGAGTTATTCTTTTTAGATACTTTATTTTTCCCTTTTGTGTTCTTTTGTCAAAGTGATGTTTGAGATAAGATAATCCTTTATCTTTCCCACATTGGGTTGTCTGCAGTGTTAAAACAGTAACAAATTGGCACAATGGCACAAAGCATTAGTAAATTTGTAATTCTAAATGAAAGGATTTGATAAATAACTAAATAGTATTGATTAAACACTATTAATGAAATCATGATCTTGAATGAGTGAATCGTTAGTTTTGATGTGATATACAACTGTGTTTGTATGTTTCATATCCCTACCGGTTACTTTGTTTTTCTCAGTAAGGCTGGTGATTGTTTAAGTATAATCAAACAACATTATTATTATTATTATTATTATTTTTATCGCAATTTTAGATTGAACAAGATAGATGTTCTTATACACAATAAAACTTAACAAGTAGTTTAACAAAGAGGAATAATTGTTTTGTTTTGTACACAAGAGAGGTAATGGATTGTGTAAATTCACTTTCTAAAAATTGAAACACTAAAATAAATGTGAAATACGTCGACCGTTTCAATGTTTTTTAATTTTAAAATAGAAAAAATAGTAATGAAGGCTAAATATTAAAATGTTTTAGTATGTTGATCACATTTTTTCCTTACCCTCTTTAGTTGCTTAACTCGTTAGGGTTAGGGTTAGGTTTAGGGTTAGGGTTCGGGTCGGTAATGTGTTTGTCCTGCCACATTACGGAAATTTATTTTGACTGATTTTGAAATTATCAATGGCAGCACACTTTGCAATATTGATGTTTTACTCATCTGCTTGTGTCATGGATACACAGGACTTCCTAAAATTCTTAGTTTGATGTTTTTTCTTTTCTTCTCCTCTATAACTCCAGCCAGCACTAAATAAGTCATTATTTGAGTCATGACATTTATATTTAAATTTTGTCTCCTTAGGGTCACACCCTGGCATGGCCTTTCTTGGCTGTTGTGGTAATTGTTGTTTTTGGATCGTGGAATGAGGCAATGCTTGCCAAGCAATTAGACAGGAGAACCTTTTGTTGCTCTTCAAATAAATCTTTTCACACCAGCTCCATGTTGGGTTTGCTGGATTTCTTTAACTGTGGATGAGGGAGATGGTTTTATGTTAGCTGTGTTGTTGTAATCTTATGGAGAGGAATTGCGTCTGGTTATTGGGTTGATTACATTCTGTAGCCTTTATCTTGCTACGAAGCAAACCGGCTCATTTCTCTCAGGCAGCACCTCTCCATCATCAACATGTGCAACACTCACTTTGCTTACTCCAACTTCTCTTCTTCCGTCTTTTGGTGATTCACATGATTACTTGACAGCGTTGCCATTGTGGCTTCGCCCCGCCCAGATCTTGCTACTGAAGTTCTTGAAAAGTTCAACCACAATAATTTAAACTCATGAGTACAACAAAAAGGAGGGTTTTCGTTTGATTTGTCTGTTCATCATCTGTTTTTTTTGTTGAAAACAGTGTTTGTCTTTCTTGGTACAACTGGTTGTGTTTGTGTATCTATTTGCTGTAAACTGTCTTTTGTTTTATTTGGTTGCATGATATGTACAGGCAAGTGTGATGTGACGAGCAGCTGATTGATGAGACATACAGACGCTTACCATGACGCTTTGTCATGGTTAAAATATTGTTTGGGGAGCTTGACATGGTTTTCTTAATGGAATCCCAATGAAGGTCAGCTTGACTGAGTTTCATTCCTGCCATTAGTGATGATGGGAATGTGAGGGCGATCACATGGTGCGAGAGCACTGTCTCAGCATGAAGTGCTGACCGGGAGACCGCTTAGGTCTATCTTCTGTCGACAAAAGCCACATATGAATTACATCATGTAAATCAGTAGTGATCAGATTGTCCAGTTTTAGGATTTATCATTTTAGACTTGCGTTTATTAATGGATTGTGTAGATGGGATTATGTTCAGGCAACATTCGAGAAATGCATTTTAGGACAATTTAAAAAACCTTGCATGATTTACACATTGTCGGTTATTTTGTAGCCTAATCTATATTCTATTAACATTATCTCCTACATATTAGACAATGTGATAATATTATTCTGTTGTTCCGCTAGGGTGACTGCATATATTTATTTTGTACTGAGACTATAGTTGTCTATTCAACATAACTGTTTGGAAAAACACAGAACTATTCCCCATACCCTATTTTACATTCTTGGACCTAGAGCAAACAATGTTGTCATAATGTAAGTCTCTCACCCAAGTGTTTAAATGTATGTGCCCAGGTCAAAGGAGCCCTTGCCATCCCACTTGAAGGACCACTACACGACCTCCGACCAGGTGACTGGGTGGTGATCTGCAACTTCCGGAGGGAACGCTGGAACTCTGCCAGATTCCTTGGACCGTTCCAGATCCTCCTCACCACCGCAGCAGCAGTTAAGGTGGTAAAATGACCTACGTGGGCACACGCATCTCATTTCAAGAAAGTCTGCAACCTTCCAGAGGACCAGATAAACGACTACAACGGTAAATCATCGGATGTGAACTGAGATCACGATCCTAGTGGGATATGTGCGAGTAACCTCCATCTCCACGAAGAGGATATGCCACTAGAGTACTTGTACTTGAAAAAGATGACACCCCGTCAACAGGAAAAAATTGGTCACGTCTGTATGATAATCCTTCTTGCCATTGCCATCGCCCTGATAATCATCCAACCCTGGAACACAGTTCCACAGCGAGACTTAAAAAATAGCCGCTGCTCCGACCCACTCTCACTCACATCAGATACAGAAGAAGAGCCCCAAGTGAGCAATGAACGTTCATAAAAATATTGATACCTGTAGTGATAATGTGTTTAATGCTATGTTGCTGTCTAAAATGTGTAGTACCTATCCTTCGTAAGATGACTACTAATATGACGGCGGGACAGTTTGTCTCCACACCACTAGATGATTGGAAACCACCTCATGATGATCACGGAGATGTCGGGATACTGAGATGTTGAAATGTGAAGATGTTTGTATAATTATGTTTTTCCCTACTTATAGGATGTGTTAGTCATTACGTGCACAATGAATTTTGCTGATGTCATTATTAAGTGTTAACCATTGATTAATAGTTCTACATAGTATTATGTAATCGTGGAATCTCTGTGTTTGTTTTGTTTATTTCACAATGTGATTCATGATTTTAAATTTTTAGTAAGAATTTAGAAGATGGCTTCACACAGGATTTTCCTGCACAACTACGGGGTTTTTGTCTTGTGCGTTGTCATTGTATAGTGTAGATAACCCTTACTGGTCTTTTACTCTTCTCTAGCTAAATGTGAGAAGAGAGGTTTGCCCAACTTGAGGTGAAGATATCCTTGAAGAATATCTGTAATATTTGGTTTTGAGTTTATATAGTTACATTTAGTATAAGATGTTTATTTTCCCAGTAGATTCCAATAAGATAGAATTGAAGGATACCTCTGCAGTATAATTGTATTGTATCCAATTTACATTATAGTTATATTCTGATCCCTTTGCCGAAAGTTTATGAAATTTTAACATTATTGCATTTTCCCTTGAGGTGTTGTTCCAGTAGGAGAAAAATTTAGTGTGAGTGAAAAATGCATATGATCAACAATTTGAAAGATGTCTACCTAGGACAATTGCCTTTTGTGTATGTTACCTAGCCTTTAAAATACATTGCCTCTGGGTTTTGAAATGAGTCTCTTACAGTTTTACATGAGGAGACTGCTCTTTCTCACAATGTGTATTGGAGTATAAAGACGAGATCTCGGGGGGGAGCATGCTGTGATCTCGCGAGAAGACGGAAGTGGAAGTGAGTAGTGAGTGGAGACCCAACATGGTGGCTCCCTGCTACACTAGCCCCACCTCAGACAAAATAACAAAGCAAATTGCAAATAATATTTATATATATATATATATATATATATATATATATATATATATATATAAAAAGGGAACACCGCGCAAAACCAAAGTGGAGGACCTTGAGGATTATATAGGTTTTTTTTATAACGCATACGTGATGGAAGAGGACCAGGACCCCAATAATCAAAAAAAAATGGAAGAAGACCGAATCGGCAATGGACACTGATGATCTCATACCGGGCGCAGTAGAGGTAAGTGTCTTGGATGAGATTAACACGAAGCTGGACATGCTAGGTCCACTTCTCCGAGACATTACCGAGATCCAAGCCAGCCTTGATTTCCTACATCACACGGTCGGGGAGATGCAAAAAGACAACGTGGATCCTCCCCAAAACCTCCGCGAAGCGTCTCACAGCGGAGATGGAAGTTGTAAAAAAATAAAATAAAATAATGAAAGAGACCATCCTGGATTTTTCATCTTTTCTGGGATCCCGGAGAACAACACCGAGTCCCCAAATTATATGGTGAAAGACTTTCTCCGCAATGCCCTGAAACTCCCGACGGACCCAGTGTAGCAGATCACCTTTCACCGAGTTCATGGACTGGGACGTCGCGTGGGGAACCGTCCTTACTCCATCATTGCTAAGTTTGAACACTTCAAGCACAAGGAGCTGGTTAAAAGTAAAGGACGGGAGCTGAAAGGAACCACGCTGCGTATGGACGATCAATTCCCCCAGGAGATCAACAACCGAAGGAAGGTGCTGTATCTTGTCCTGAAGGAGAATCGGCAGAAGGGTAAATGCAGATCGATGGTTGTTGGCAAATTTTATATAGACGGTCTGTTATACGGAGACTCCTCCACCACACCCTGGTTATTCTAATCATAATGTATGTATTCTTGTAATTCCAGTTATTATATACTTAAAGATGCAGTAGTAGGCATGCTATCTATGTCAGGATTAAAAATATCGCTCACTCTCATCTCACCATCCTTATTCCCCCTCCATACTTCTCTCATCCTAATACCTCTCTCCTTACTTCTCCTATCACTCTCACTCTATAATGTCTTTCACTTTATGTATGTCTAATCCGGCAATTTTCTGTGTTTATCTTTGTCTACTCGTCATTTGTTTGTGTAGTTATGTATCCCTACAAACTTCCTACAATATGATGGCAATGAAAAGGAATATAAAGGAGGAAACCCCAGACTTATCTATGGAAAAGCATGGGAACGGTAGTATAGCTATTGCCTTAGATGCATTGTGCCATCACCCCCTAACTAGCTTCAATGACACCCATTAAGTTTGTTGGTTGGAATGTGAGAGGCTTGGGCTCACCTGCTAAACGTAGCAAAATCCTAACTCACCTCACCAAGATGAACCCCAGCTTCTGTCTACTGCAAGAAACCCAACTCACTGCATCTGAGCACCTCAAACTCAAAGCTAAATGGGTTAATCAGATGTTTTCCGCATCATACAACTCAAAAAAAAAGAGGTGTATCTATGTATATTGAACAATAAAAGTATCCCATATCAAAATAAAACCACAATATCAGACCCAGAAGGGCGTTTCATAATGATGAATGGGATTTTAGGTAACATCAATGAACCTTAGCTAATATTTATAGCCCCAATGAGGATGACCCAAATTTCTTTGACAATATATTTTCAAAACTTTTAGAATTTTTTGAATAAATTATCATACTGGGAGGAGACTTCAACACAGTACTGGATCCAAATTTAGACCGTTCTCAAACCAGAAATATTCCCAAATCCTGGCGTTCGTCGGACACTATAAAACAATATATGAGTGATCTTGCTCTTGGGGACTGTTGGCGATCAAATAACCCACATTCTAAGGAATACATATACTATTCACCACATCACCAAAGTTTCTCTCAAATCTACCTTTTCTTGACAAGTAACTCCACTGTCCAAAATCACTAATCCAGAAATCCACCCTATTGTAATTTCCAATCACGGGTCAATTAGTTTCAACCTGATAAATTAAACAATCTGGAACCCTCCCGGCAGGTGGCAGTTTAACACCTCACTTTTAACAGATAAAGAATTTAACCATTTACCGTACTTTCCGGACTATTAGCCGCTACTTTTTTCCTAGGTTTTGAACCATGCGGCTTATACAAAGGTGCGGCTATTCTGTGGATTTTTCTTCCACCGCTTGGGGCGCTCTAACCGGAATTAGAATCAAAAATAAGATAGACGAAAAATCACTGCAAAGAAGAATACGTTACTTTTTCTTTAGCAGATAGAACGCGGACGATAAATTACCAACTGGTAATTATTTATAAAATCCACCATCACCAACGGGTTCCGAAAGGCTGGACTGCTACGCGAAGAGAGCGGCGCACCTTCAGAGTCAACTTCACCGGTGGATGACAGTGACACGGAGAGCGAGACTGATGGAGACAGATGTGACGAAGCGCTTCTGAGGCTGTTCAACTCCGACACTGAAGAAGACGACTTCATGGGTTTCAGCGAAGATGATTAAAGTGACTTGTGGTTTCAAACACAGGAGAAATAAAGGTAAATAAATGCCGTTTTTTTTCTCTTGGTTCTGTTCCGTTTTAATCAGCAAAGTTGCTGCCGTGTTAAAAGGCACTGTTCGGAAATAATCTGTTCAGGTACATACATGTACGTTTACAGTTCAAAATCGTTCTGTACATGCAGTAAATATCTAATTTTTCACCATAGATATCTGCGGCTTATAGCCCGGTGCGGCTTGTATATCTCTTTTTTTTTAAATAGAGCGGATGCGGCTTATATACAGGTGCGCTCTATAGTCCGGAAAGTAAGGTATTTCCAAGAGAATGGACTTCCTTCATTGAACTGAATGACTCCCCAGAAATATCACCATCCTTGCTTTGGGAAACAGCAAAGGCAGTTCTAAGAGGTAATATTATTTCATTCTCCACTCACAAGAAAAAGAAAGGACAAGAATGCCAAAATAAACTCCAACAGCGACTACAGGAGTTACATTCCCAACAAGCCCACTCATCTTCTGAGCAAATCCGAAATGAGATCAGGACAAATACATCTCAACCTGAAGCTATCATCCATCAAAAGACACAATTCCTTATGACGTGAACAAGAGCAAATTATTTTGATTTCAATTACAAATCAGGTAAATTTCTTGCCAATCAATTGAAACGTGATAGAGAAAAATCACTTTTTACAGCCATCGAAGATTCAAGGACAAGGATGTCCGTTCTCCCCTTTACTATTCGTCATCTTTATCGAATCCCTCGCGGCGGGTAACTTCAAAACAGTTATATTGTTGGCATACAAACAGGAAACTCTGTTCACAAAATCAGTTTGTATGCAGACGATATTCTGTTGTACATACGGAACCCAATATCATCCCTACCGGAGGTGTTCAATCTTATATCTAAATTTTCAGACTATTTAATAAATTGGACTAAAACCACAGTCTTACCACTCATTGGGGGGGACTGTAATGCTGCAACCCAGAAACTTCACTTAACCATCACAACGGCCAATATTAGATACCTTGGTATTGATATCTCCCCCAATCTATCAGGTTTGTTTACCCCTTAACTTCGCCCCATTGCTCAAATCCATTGAATAAGACCTCATTCGATGGAACAACCTACCCATCTCACTAATTGGTAGGATAGCAGCAGTGAAAATGAATATACTTCCAAAATAAACTATATATTTTCAATGACCCCAGTGCAACCACCAGTACATTGGTTCAATACTGTAGACTCAATGGTCAACACATTTTATTGGATATACAAGAAACCGAGAATCAAACTAGCAACACTACAGAAAAACAAAGACTGTGGAGGCCTAGCAGCCCCAAACTTTAGATACTTCTATCTAGTAAACCATCTTCAATTTATAATTAAATGGTTACAACCAGAGCAACAATTGGCCCATGGATGGCGAGACATTGAACAATCTGAATGTCAGGAGTTATCATAATCCGATCTCCCATTTCTTACGGAATCTTTAAGGAAACATAATTGCTTTAAAAACCCACTTATCACAACAACTCTGTCAGCCTGGTGGAAATTCCTCAAACTAAGTGGTCACACTCTACCTCCAAACAAATTCACCCCAATCTGGCACAACCCAGATTTCCTGGTTAAAAACAGACCAATAATCGTTAAGTCTTGGAAAAGACAAGGAATTACTCATCTGGAACACATTTTTGAAAACAATTTGCTAATATCCTTCCCAACCTTAACCCAAAGGTATAATATCGGTGGCCACGGCTTCCTTCAATTCCTTCAATTACAGCAGTCTCTAAAAGTTTAAATCAAATTGACCCACAACATCCTACAACCACCTGAAATGATTGAACATCTCACTCATATCGGTCACTTGAAAAATCCCTTTTCCAGAATACAAACTTTTATTAAAAATAGACGACACCTTATCTTTACCTTGCTTGAGACCTTGCTGGTCCCACCAATATAAACCTGGGGAAACTTATTTGCAACAACACCTGTTCTATGACCCGCAACTCCAAAATTCAACTCATCCAATATAAAATTTTGAACAGAGCCCATATCACGGAACACAAAATGTTCAAAATGGGTTTTGTGGATGAAGACATTTGCTCCCACTGTTCCCTTGATACCAGAGATGACTACTTTCATGCCTTCTGGCTCTGCCCACCTAACCTAGCATTCTGGACTAACATCACCAAGAAGCTATCAACTCTTCTGGGTCTCAGCATTCCCTTCTCCCCGTCTATATGTCTTCTCGGTGACCTCTCCTTAGTCGACCCACCACTGAAACACATCCAACCCATTTTGATCGCCTTAACAATCGCCAAGAAAACAACATTACTCAATTGGAAAAGAAAGATAATCTCACCACATTCCAATGGTTGCGGTTATTAATAGATTACATCTCAATGGAAAAACTATTGGCAATATCTCAAAACCATGTTAATTCATTGAATGAAATATGGGCTACTTTTATCACTGACATAACTCCATTATTTAATACTTGAGTCTTCCTAAGTTGGCGCAATGTTGTTGCGCTTCGCGGCATGTGGGGGTCCTCCTGGTCTGCCGGGACTCCGCGGTTGGGTGGCTGCCCAGGCGGCTCTGGGGACATCCGTGGTGCATGGGCCAGTGTTCTTAGGGGATCCCGGGGCCCCATGGGGGAGGTGGGTGGTCTGGGTGGTGGCGCCCGCTCCTTTTCCTGAGTTGAGCTGGCCTGTCTCCAGGGGTGGCGGGGCGGGGGGGGGCGGGACGTGCTACCAGGGAGTACCTGCGGCTGGCGTCTGTGTGTGGGTTCCGGGCGTGGTTGTGGGTTCTGGGGCTCGGGTTGGGGGCGGGGGGTGTGGGTGGCTGGTTCGGGTCTTGAGCCCCATGGTTGGCGGGTCGGTGCGCCGCTGGGGTTACCGGCCCTGTGGGTGGGGTGGCTGGGCCTGTGTGTCCCTCTGCCTCCCTTGGGGGGTGGTGGCCCGCCATGCATGGGCTGGTTAGGCGTTCCGTCTGGTCCTGTCAATCTGAATCCTGCACCTGACTGGCTGTGCTAGGCGCGGGACTCACCATGTGGCCTCCATCATGGGTGGCGGTCTCCTGTCATCACAAAGGGCTGCCGAGGTACCTGCCCTCTGACGCTCTCGACGCGCGGGATGCTGGTCACTGGGGGGTCGGGCTGTGGGTTGGGGTGCCATCTGCCGCCCTCTATTCTGTAGTCTGCATGCTCGGCGGCTGGGGGCTGACCAGGGCCCTGATGGGGACGCGGAGCTGCCTGACATGGCGGAGGTGCATGGTGGACGCTCTGCGCCCTTGGCTGATCGCTGTGGGTTGGCTGCCACCAGGTATGGGAGGTGGGCAGACTGGGGTGCGGTCGGGTCCGGGGGGGAGGGGGTCTGCGTGGTTGCTCCCCGGCCTGCTGTGCCCCTGGATCGATCGGGTCGAGACTCCCCTATCTCTCTCAGTGCCAAAACTCATACTCAGCACATACACCACACAATAGGCCGAGGGCTTGCGAGATGGGCGGGGTGCAGGCTATGTGGTTGGGGATGCGGCGGGCAGCTACCATCTTGCCTGTCACACTCCTGCCCAAGCAGCTTCTCGTCCGTCTCAAAATTTTAATCCCACTCACATTAGCTTAGAACACATACACTGGCACACCAATCCTACTCCAAACAACACTCCATCAGACCAGGGCCTGCGGGACAAAAGGGGTGCGAGTGATCCGATGAACACTTATGCCTGATGGACTCGCACCCCCAACCCCGCAATTTTAACTGCACTGGGGGTTTTTTTTCTCAGGGGTGGCTGGTCGCTGGCCTTGCGCCTGGTGGCTTGGGATGTGCTGCGACCTGGTGGGGCTGCGGAGAGCGCCGCCGGGCCCTTCCGGGGCCCCTGGGGGGACTGCTTGTCATTGTGGGTGTGGGTTGGGGTGTAGGGGGCGGCTGTTGGCCTTTTGCTTCTGCGGCGCGGCTTCTCTGCTGCAGGGCCCCGGGTGCTGGGGGTGGCGTTGGGCCTGTGTGCCGGGTGGCCTGCAGGCGTTGCCGGGGGGGAGGGGGGTGTGGCATCGAGGTGCCCCACGCTGGGCGCTCGCTGCGTGTGTGGGCGCTTAGCTGCGGTGTGTGGGCGTCTGGTCAACTGCAGTGGGGCGGGCCTCCCCCCTTGTGCGGGGCGTGGGTGGGTGTGGGGGTCCTGCCGGCCCGCCCGTGGGGCGGGTGGCTCGAGGAGTGTCGGTCTGTCACCATGGGACCGTGATCTGGGCCTGCGGTCCGTGCCCTGCGCCCGTGGCCCCGGTTCTGTGCCGGCGGCTGCATCTTGTGCCTGCGCCCTGGGGTTGGTTGTATGTGTGCGCCCCTGGGGTGTGGGGTCTCCTCGTACTCCCTGGGACTGGGTCATGCTCCTCGGGGCTGGGCGTTGGAGTTGCTCCACAGCCCTCTGACTTCTCTGGGGGCCTGGGGGTCTTCCGTGGCTGCAGGGCAGGGTACCCGGGGATCTCCTATAGCCGAGGGTTGTCCTCAGGGCTGAGGGGTTCGGGGGGCTTCATGGCCCCTTGCGCTGCTTGGAGGTGCCGCAACATATTACCTGCACCAGTACCAATGGGGATAAGTCATGTACACTTACCGGTGGACATCTTACACACACACGCACGCACGCATGCACGAACGCACGCACGCACGCCTGCTTGGAGTGCACCCCAGCACCCTCCTGGTTGCATTCCTCTCCTTTCCTCCCTCATTTGCTTCCATAACTATGACAGGAAGAGGCCACGTGACCAGTTGTAGTTCCAGTTTTCCTGGACCTAATTCAGTTTTTCAATACATGTTGTCGTCCAATGTTCATGTTTTTGTGTAAATGTTGTTTGTTTCCATGGTTATTTGTCTCACCGTGATGATTCTCCCACTCTTGGAGTAGCGATCAGTTGTTTACATACCCAAACATGATAAATAGTTCTCCAAAGAGGGGGGTTGGTGGTGGCTCTCCATAGCCAAAAATTGTGCTCTTGTCATTCTACAGGTCATCCACAGGAAAGAGTTATTGCAGCAGTTCTTGATGATTTAAGAATTAATAAAGAGTCGCATTGCAGGTTGAGAACTTGAACTCCACTTGCAGACTAACTCTGTCCTGAATGCAATACAAATACTCTGTGTTGTATGCCATTGCATGCTGACAGCACAGGTTAAAAAAAGTAAAAAAGAAAAAGTAGTATAAAGACGAGATCACATTTCATCCTCACTCAACCTTGTGTGGAGATAAGGGTAACTTGACAGAGCATTGTGTGTATGATGTCAGAGCATACCTGTGACCTGAGTTTGGCTGTTAACCCATTGTATGAGCTCTCTTGAATTGATTTGATCAATGGATGATTGAGGGGGGCATTGTCTTGTAAATGACACCTGACTAAAGATACACAACCTCTGATCGGTATAAAGCCTTCTTCGTCCGAAGCAGGAGCAGACTGGTCAGGAGACCGCTTTGGAGCAGTACTGAATCTTTCTCTTTATTCTGGAGAATAAATATCTTTAATATTCTCAGTTTTGTTTTCTTGTAGCGGCAGATTAACCTCACAGAAAATGCAGGAGAACTTCTTCTACAGTACATAGTGTGAATTGTGTACGTACTGTATGTGTGGGTGCCCAAGTGTGTGAGTGGCGCTGCCCTTAAAATTATATTTGTATTGAGATAGATTGTTGATAGAGTGTAAGCATTTATTGCTTTACACTACTTAATTGCATTAAACCTCCTTTAACCTTCTTCAGTAAGAGATGGTGTGAAATCATCTTCATGTGGCCATTATTGCTCAAAGCATCCCAATGTTCAAAATTAGGCAGGTGGGAAGACTTCAGCATTAACTCAACACAAATAAAACCTGAACTGGAACTGTGTGTTTAAATTTCCACTTGACACATTTATTGCACTTTTGCAGAATTTACTATGCACAATAAGCTCTATGAGCTCTAAAAATACTAAAAATACTAAAATGTGCGCGATCGATACAAGGTGCTCGCGCAGGTAGCTGGAAGGGGCAGCGCCCCAATCGTAATTCTGGATCTATAATTATATAATAGAATAATTAAACAGAGCAATGGTGTGGTTAAGTTAATTTTAAGGAAAAAAAAAAATTCTTTCATTAAGTAATAAGGCACATTAACAACTAGAGAAATTGCAGAGTCCCAAAGGGACATTTCACTGCACATATGTATGACCGTATAATAATCTCTTGAACTTGAATTGTGGTAGTTCAGAGATGTCACTTCACCACCAAATGAAAACCTTCTGTACTTGTGTTCTTCCTCTTCTGAAAATAGTATCACAGATCAAAGATATCAAAAATGACATTTCTAAAATGCATTTGTTTGAAGCATGCAAATAACTGTACAACAGAAAAAAAGAACAAGCCTTTCCAAAATAGAAAAATAAATAATGATGATGATGAATTAATATTTTTTCCAAACTACTGTTTATGAAAAAATCAAGAATCAAATAACCATTGTCCTCTGCTCTAAAGCCGATTCTTCACAATGACCACGTAGAACAGCGCTCCTGTGAGTAGCACGACCCCGACCAGCATCCATCACCTTAAACTCTCCTTCGACCTCCTGACTCTGGCAACAGCATCTTCGCTGAATACCTCCGCAAAGTGGTGCTGTCATGATGATCACGAGACGGACAGAGAAAAGAAGATTAGAATGAAATAAAGTTTTACATAGCCAGCAGCAGTCGCCACAGTGGTTGTGTCTTGAGTGTCATACAGCAATTTATTCATGTGTTGTTGTTGTTGAGTCGGTTAAACTAACTTCAGCAAAAACGCTTGAACAACTTTGAATGTCAAGGAACGTTGGCACTCAACTTGGAACTCAAAATGTTTCGCTCAAAGAGTCAAAGAGAACAAGGCTACTTGCGCCTGCTAAACATCTTGGTTCAACTCGTGCACAACATTAGTTTGCCTGTTTGGGTGTTTGTCTATTTAATTTGGACAGTGACAAGAAGGACAGAACAAAGAAACTTTCTAATATAACAAATGATTTTTTTATTTGTGATTATAAATTCATAGTTTATTGGTCTGCACACATCACCACTGACAGGCTGTTAGGGTTGAGTTTGGTTCTCAGCCTTTCTACCACACTATTTTATTCGGGAAATTAGCTTTTAGTCTATATGACGAAATCAAATGTTGTTTGAATTTCGGCTACATTGGGAAAATTTTTTGACAAATAACCATTTATCCATCCACTTGCGTCAGAAGGAGGGGCAGACTGGCCACCGGGAGTACCAGGCATTCCCCTGGTGGACTGCTTGTCAGTTGGCCTGGTTTCAGTTGGGCCTGTACCGGCCCAACTGAAACCAGGCCAACTGACACCAGGTCGGTTTCTTTTTTCTTTTTGTTTGCCTAACCCAATTTAAATGCATTAGTTGAAATAACAAAGTCTCTACTCAAAATGTTAAGGCAACAAGGTTACTTTGTTTAAGCCGAGGTACTCACCCATCCTCCCTGACTCTGGATCCATGGATCAAGGTGGTGGCCCATGTATATGGTCATCCAGTCTACTATGCGGGGCATCATGTTGTTCATCTCCTTCTGCACGCAATCACGCAGAGGGCACCTCCAAAGGCAAACAGGCCCACGATGCGTCCCCAGTTGATCCCGTCCCGAAACACCTCGTCCATCACGTTCTCAAAGCTGTTTTAGGCCGTGGCGGGAGTGATGTAGAGCTGGGACAAAGTGTCGCTGAAGGCTTTCATATAGCGCAGCTCAAACTCGTCCGCCAACTCCCAAAGTGCCTTTTCACTGGTGCTCTCCGGCCCCAGCTGCAGTATTGGATAGTTCTGCTGAGACAATTTGTAGCTGATGAAAGACACCACAATCTCTCTGTTGCTGTGCTCCATGCTGAAAACTGCCAAGCTGCTCGGGCGTCGACCTCTTTCTGCTGTTATTTTTGGTAAGTCAGTGGGGTAGCGCAATAATTTGCCAGTTGGAAACTGATGGCATTGTTCAAACACTGAATCCCCATTGGAGGAGAGCTTTGACATCACAAAGAAATCCCATGGGGCTGCTGGCCTAGGGGTGCAGGGGCTATATGGGGGATTATTTATCATTTGGCATCATGACATTTGGCTCCCTGTACTAACTACCGCATCTGACGTTGTTACATGTCACAAAGCTGAATGACTTCTCTTTTTTGCTGGGCATAATAGTTGTATCATTTGTTGTTGTTGTTGTTTGTACAGAAGTGATCAACATGTCGCAAAAACAACGTATAATCTTCACGGGGAAGGTAAAAGTTTTCTTCCAAATGGGGCCCTTGGGCTTTCTGCAGCGGGATCCCTCAGAGAAGAAAAAAAATAAATCTTCCTTGTCCTAATTGTCCTAACAAGACAGGTCAGCACCGGTCAAAGAGGATGTGGTCAGAAGGAATGCCTGGACTGTGGTTTACAACAGGGAGGGGACTATACTGACCGGAGTGAAGTGCTCAGGGAGTATATTCTCTAGTTTTGGAAATATAAGGGCAAATCCTTCAGGTGGCTTCTTGAAAATGATGTAGGGTACACAATGGACCGGATCAAGAGTGCCCAGAAGGAAAGAGACACTGGAGTCTTTATGGCTGAAGGGCCCAGCAAGGACAGTCTTGTCTCATTTCAGCAGTATGCACTCAGTTTCAAGGAGATAAGGTCTCTTCTTAAATATGAGGCTGAGAGGTCCAGTGCTCCACCACCTGTGTCAGAAGAAAACAACCTTTTTGGCTTTGGTGTCAGAGCGAAGGACACCAGGAAGGAAGTGTGGGACAGGGGGGCTTATGGGTATGCAGCATTCATCATGGGGAAAAGGTGTGCTTCAGGTTCAAAGATGCAGCGTCTGCAGGAGTATCTGTTGAGAGAAAACAGGTCTCTCTCTACACCAGTGTCTGACCTCTGCTGACCCCTTACATTAGTCATTCAAAGTAATTTGTGACATTTTCTCATAATATTCATTAAGTTGTGCATTACTCTTTGAATTACATTATTTTCACCATGGACCATTATTAAAAATCTATAATATGTTGTCTTACAGTGATGGAGGATGACCCGGATTTGGAGAGGGAAATGCTCAGTTTACCACCGTCAAAAGTCCATGTTGTGCACAATAAGTGAACACCTTGATGTCACATTTAACATACTTTCATGTTAGATGATGATAATTGCCTTAATCATACATTTCTTTATATATATCTATCGCTGTGTAAATACATCTGCTGATGCCTCTGGACACATCATCAGTGATGTTCCTGGAATCATTGGGTGTTTCGGGCCTTTCAAAATAATACACCCTCATCCAGGTGACCCAGCCGTCCACCTGGATGAGGTGGCCGGCTGCCAGCCTCTTGCATAGGTCAGGATGCCTGCAGGTGTTCTTCTGGCAGGGTTTGCCTGCTCCCCAGCTCTGACAAAGGCGATGGTTTTCTTGGAGTGTCGGAACTGCTTTGCCCACTCAAGTCCCGTGCTGACGGCTTCAGCGATGGTCTTAGGGACTTTTTCCTTCAGGGGGTGGTAGCTCAGGAGGTAGAGCTGGTTGTCTAGTGTGAGGGAAAAATTATTACGATCAACTATTTTGAATGAGCACAAAGGCTTCTACCTCCAAAAGGGGGTTTTAAAACATTTGTGTCTGCCCCCGCAGGAACCCCTCAGAATTATGTAAAGAGAAATGTTTTGCTCCTACAATGTCAATTCCAATATCCGATCACACTTGGCCTGTTTACCTTCTATGGAGATGAGGGACACTCCTGGGGAACCGCATTGTCATGCAACCCCCATTCTGCCAGGTCAAGGTTGCAAGTACCTGTTATTTACATTCTAGGAAGAGGGGGCACCCAGGAAGACAGTTAGGGGAGGAAGCACCCAGGAATACAGTTAAGGGGGGGAGGCAGACTCGGAGACCTCTAACCCAAACCACACCCTGTTTCTTCTGTATAAATCCTCCTCTCTTTCTCTGTGATATCAGATTGATCCGAGCGCTGCTTTGGAGCAGTACTGATCCTCCACAGTGACTTTAACGTTAGAAGTTGTTACATGCCACAAAGTTGAATGACTTCACTCTTTCGATGGGCACAGTCTTTAAAACAGCACTGCATTGGCTGGGAATCAAACTGGCCCTGCCGCATGGCAGGCTACAATTCTTCCACTGAACCACCAATGCTCATGTCTAGCTGGTTTTTGGCTTCCCAGGCTGCGGTAAATGGCTACCCCTAACCGTAACCCTGATTATATAGATATGGATATGTCCTGATACCTGAAAAACATGAACTGAAGCCTTCAGACGCAATCCAGCAGTGACAATAATTTGCAAAATAATCAGACAATCCAACTACGGAAATACAGCCTCTCTTTCAAATCAGACTTAAAATCCGGATAGCTACATTCACAAAAATGGGGTCAAAAACCTTCAAGTCAGAACTTCAATGCCCTTTTCATCGGAAACTGATTGACACAAAATCTCTTTTTTCTCTACCCTTTGTATTAATAACGGAGTGAGTATTATGGGAATGGAGAGCTGCAGACGACATACCACGGCACGTGCATTGCCTTTAGCATCCGATTACAACTGTCCAGTCGTCAGACCGAGCGAAGGATGTCATCGTCATCATCAAAACTTGTTATCTAATTAAACTTTTGTGTCATTGTCATAATTTCTGTTGGTGTGGTTTCCGTCAACTTTCGTTGAGATCATTAATAGATCATTAAAATCCTCCTGATTGGATTCGATCATAAATTCATAATTTGCATTTGTACTGTCATTGTTGGCATCATTAGGAACTTGTGTGTACAGCATAGTTTTAGTCATGGCGTTCTCTATGAGTCTTTAAGACAACCCTCTAATGCATGGAATACAACAACAACCACACGTAGCTATAATTGCAATAATTACTGTTCATGATATAAGGATTGATTGTAACATGCCACTCCATTTACCAAACATGCTCTCTAGACATTTGGTGAATGGATTATCTATCCCTGCATGTTCCGTCATCTCCTCGGACAATGCTGTCAGTCCAACCAATGCTTTAGTCACGCTGCCGTCAGGAGCGGTGTTGTTTGGGATGAAAGTACAACATACGTCGCCAAACATCTTACAAACACCACCATCTTTAGCCAGCAACATATCCAATGCCATTCGATTTTGCCACGTCATCAAACTAGTTTTATCCAATTGCTCTGTCAGGCCCCTTATCCCATCCCGAGTACCGCTAAGGCCGCTAAGCCCAAAGCAGCCCAAAGCCCAAAGCCCAAAGCAGCCAAGAAGACTGCTCCAAAGAAGAAAAAAATTCATTCCATCCCGTTGGACCAGGGGTGGGCAAATTACGGCCCGCGGGCCACATCCGGCCCGTTGGTCTTTTTTATCCGGCCCGCCAAAGATTGGTACAGAATTCATAATTATGACTGCATTGATTTCACCTTGACCTGTAATGCCTGGCGTTTCACCAGGTGCCGCATTAGCTGCAGTGACTTGATTTTGTGGAGCCCAAGCTACTCTCTGTTATTACTCTGCTACAACTCTGAACCCATCTGCAACAATGAGTGGGCCAAAGAAAAGAAAAGTCCACAGTGAGTGCCGAGTGTTTAATAAGGAATGGACAACTAAATACTTTTTTACCTAGGTCTGGTCAAAGGCTGTATGTCTTAATTGCCAAGAAACGATGGCGGTTTTAAAGGAATACATCAGCCCTCACTTTTCTACCAAGCATGCTAATAACGCTAACAACCGATCAACGCATATCGGACGGCTACCGCTCAGAGGTTGGCAGCTGGCTTGCAAGCTCAGCAAAACACCTTTATCCGACAAACTCCCATCCAAGAACCAAGCACGAAGGCAAGTTATTTGCTGGCATTCAAATTGGCAAAAGCCAGCAAGCCTTGCTCTGAAAGGGAGTTTCTCAAAGAGTGCATGGTAGAGACAGCAGGTATCTTGTGTCCTGGGAGCAAGAACAAGTTTGAAAAAATTAGCTTATCACGCAGGACAGTGACTGGCCGTGTTGAACTAATTGACGAAGACCTAGCTAGTGAGGTGTCTGGAAGGTTTGAGGTGAATAGGT
Organism: Zeus faber; assembly: GCF_960531495.2. Taxonomy (NCBI): domain Eukaryota; kingdom Metazoa; phylum Chordata; class Actinopteri; order Zeiformes; family Zeidae; genus Zeus; species Zeus faber. The sequence continues at coordinate 104,349 of NW_028293157.1, read as the reverse complement.
TACTGAGCTCCCAAAGCTGAGATATAGTGCGGTCATAATATTAACTATGTTAGTATTAGATTTATTGCCTCGATGTCATACGAAGAACGAAAACAACAATGGGTCTATTGAGAGGTCCTATGGGAGAGGAATTTTGTTGATTCTTCCAGCTCGACCAGAGGAGGAAAGGTTTACATTTAGGACAGGATATAGGCTGAGCGGGCACCTATTGATTGGAACCAGATGTGGTATGTTATCTTTGTATCGCTTTAAAAGCGAGTGCAGAGCGTCACTTGGGAGAGATTCCATCCGGCTCGGGTCTCTCCCAGGACATCCATGGCAAGTCTGGTTTGATGCTGATTTGTGTAATAAAACTATTATTTTATTCAAGTCAGTGTCAGCGGTCACTCCTTCATTCTTCAACACATCACACCCATCAAGAAACTAAACTACAAAGTGGCGTCACGAGCAGGATCTGTTGGGCCTCATCTGCCGATGCTGCCTGCTCCAGCGAACTGCCGCTCTCAGGGTGAGTGACCTCTCACAAAATTGAGCTGTTATGTGGGCTAGGAGCAGTATGTTTTTGGCAGGGAGACTACACTGAGATTATGCGGTGATGGAGATGATGTGTTGATGTGTGAAGTGAGTTTCCGTCTAAATTGGGGTTAATTAAAATGTAAAAGACGTAAATAAGGGGAATAAGAGAATAATAAGTGAAGAAAAAGAGAATTAAGTTGAAATAGAGAATAGAGACGAGAGAAATAAAAGTTAAAGGTTAAAAGTTGAAATAGAGAATAGAGACGAGAGAAATAAAAGTTAAGAGTTGAAATAGAGAATAGAGATGAGAGAAATAAAAGCTAAAAGTTAAAAGTTGAAATAGAGAATAGGGATGAGAGAAATGAAAAATGAAGTTAAAAGTAAAAGTTGAAGGCTTAAAAGATGTTGAGAAAGTAGAAATAAAAAGTAATTGTAGAATGGCAGAACTAGTAGCCAAAAGTTATTTAAATAACCATGCAAGATAAACGAAGACAGGGCCCGTATCTCGTTAAACAGTAAGACATGTGTACATTAAATGCTGTGTGAAAGTTGGCCGAATGAAGATATAATATAGTCAAATCTAGGTAGGAAAAAACAAGAGGAAATAACCCTGGCCAGGGGAATTGACTCAAAATAAAATTATATGAATAAAGATGAAAAAGAAGAAAGTAAAGTGAAAAAAGAGATAAAAGTTAAAAGCCTAAAAGTAAGATGAAAAATATGAAAAGTGAAACAGAGATTAAAGTTAAAAGCCTAAATGTAAGATGAAAAATATGAAAAGTGAAACAGAGATAAAAGTTAAAAGCCTAAAGTAAGATGAAAAGTGAAAAAGAGATAAAAGTTAAAAGCCTAAAGTGAGATGGAAAAGATAAAGTCAAATAAAAAGAGTTACAAGTTAAAGGCTAAAGATGAAAAATAAAGTTTGAGCTAAAGTAAGATGAAAAGGATAAAGTGAAATAAAAACAGTTACAAGTTAAAGGCTCAAAAGATGAAAAAATAAAGTTTGTAAAGAAAAGTGAGGAAAAACAGGGCAGAACCTGCTCTGGAGAACTAGTGAACATGCATGATGAGAGAATCTGATTAAAAAGAATTTGTTAAAAGTGTGGCCAAAGTAACATTTTAAAAGTCTGGCCAAAATGAAAATTTTGATGAAATTAGAAAAGTATAAATGAGTCGACCTAAAACATAAAGCTAAGCGCTGTTGAAGTCTCTGGGGATTAGCTGTTCTGCTGGTCAGACATACCTTTTTCTTTTTTTCTTGTGTGTGTGAGTGTGAAAGTGCCGCGGCTGCAGAGGTAGAAGAGCTTTGTGTAATGTTTTGTGTATGTGTATGTGATATAGAATATATGTGTTATTAAATAGGTATACATATGTGGTGAGCAGTTGAATAATACATAAAGAGAAACATTTCTTGCCCCTTTAGTGATAAATATATATGAGCCTGTATACGGACTTTGTAAAGTTGATAAACATATATGAGCCTGTTTAAGGACTTTTGATAAAAATATATGAGCCTTTCTTTAAGGACTTTTGATAAATATATATGAGCCTTTTTCTCTAAGGACGTTTGATAAATATATATGAGCCTTTTTTCCAAGGACGTTTGTGCATTTGATAAAGGATATGAACCTTTACAGGACTTTATATATTTGATAACAAAATGAGCCTTCTGAAGGACTAGAGCCACAGTCTGCCTACACATACATGTACACATCCAGAAAAGAAAAGAAAATCTCCTGCTCTGAATTGGAAGTAGGATTTGTGATTTGTTTGATTGGCGTGTGGGTTTTTTTTCTTTTTCTTTTTGTGCTTGGGGTGTGTGTGGCGGTGATTTCTGTGAATCCTGTCTGGTTAAAAGAGCAGATGGTCTTGTTGGGGTGAAGGGAGACTCTGGTTCTTGATGCAAGAAAAGAGGTTTTGTGTTTCGACTGCTGAGAGAAAACAGCTTTGATTTACGAGTGCGTGTAACTGCATTGAGCTGGGCTGTCCCTACGGGAGCCAAAACAGGATGTTCACTCGCTGACGACCAGTCCATACTGGAAGTCTTTGCTAAACTTAAGAGGTGGAGCAAGGGGTGGTGCTTCACACAAGAGTGGAATTTAGTTAACTCCTCCTGACAAGAGGGACTGGTGAGCCCCCCCTCTACTCTTTTCTCTCAGTAGTTAGAAGAAAGAATAAAAAGGATAAAATACAATTAAATAGATAAATAGAATAAAAATAATTAAATAAAATAAAAATAAATAGATAAATAGAATAAAAATAACTAATTAAAGGTGATATCAGATTGACTAATATACTCTTTGGACTTTAAATGCATTGCATGATTAAAAGTAACCATTGCTTTATTTCAAGTGTGCGCAAAATAAAAAGCTGATAATGTATGTCACACTGAATTGTATTACAGTGTGTATAAGAATTTAGAGTGAGCCTAAGGCATTGAACTCTTCTGTTGTTCTTTTTCTTTTTTCTTTCTTCCTCTCCTTTACTATGCTGAGTGAAAGCTGGGGAAAGACAGAAAAGATGGAATGAGTCTGAACTGAATCATCCATAGGGCAGATGACAAGACATCTGGCAGATCTTCACAGACACTGAGGCTTGCGGATGACAACGTTCTGGAATCCTGAATCCATCCAAATCAATTAAAGGCCAGTACGGTTTTATCCACAAACTCTTTCAACAGACCTCACCTGCATTTACCTATATGCCTATAAATTTAGTTATAATAAATGTGTTTAGCTTGTTTTCACATATGCGTTTGTAGTAGTTCTTTTTCATACATTGCATTTGCAATTATTTAGTGAGAGACTTGGCAACAGACTGACCAATTAAGGCATTTGCCTAATTAATGGAGTATTATTGATTAATTGATTGATCACATATGGAAAAGCTGATTTGATTTAAATACTGTTCGGTGAATATTGGTTTCATTATCTGGGTATGATTTATCTATGCTGTTTTGAGAATGAACACTGATATAATTTGATAATTGAACATAAATGAGTGTGAATGATAGTGAACAAGTGAATTGGCTTTCACAAGTGGGAAGCGATTGGTCTCCTTTGGGGTTGGCAAATTCAGCTGTTGTTGGTTGAGTGTGATTACACGGTGCTTTATAAAGACATTTTTAAAATAATTCAATTTGATTTACAATAAAAGAAAATAAGAGAGTCATTAGGATGTCAAAAATGGATACTAAAATTACAAAAGTAATCACTCCTATTGATGTAGTGCAAAAGAACAATCCCCTTATTAAAGATATTGCAAAAATATCAGGAAAATGGAGCAAGCGTTGGCCGGACATTGAACAACCATGGCCAGTTGAAGGAACTCTTAACCCGGATGTGATTAAAACAATGCAGGTGCTTGTGTCCACATATAAAGTAAATCAAAAGAAAGGCAAGAAAGGAAAGAGACGCACGGAGAAAAGACAAACAGAACTTGGCGTTCTGCAACTGTTTGCAAAGGAGGGACAGACATGGTTTGAAGCTGCAAAGGAAAAAAGAGAACAAAGTAGACAAGAAATAAAGAAGAATGAAAAGGAAACAGAAAAATTTATGGAGAAGATTACCACGCCCTTCTCACATACAGCATCTTTACAGAAGCCCCCGCCTTATGAGAAGGAGGTGAAGTTTACTGATGTTTATCCCCAGCTCCCAGTGATTACACAGGAAGGCAACTATCTCTGCAAAGATGAAGATGAGCAAATAATAAAAATGGGCAAGGCTACAACAACCATAAAGATGTATCCAAGCTCCAACAATACAAAGAGAAGGAACCGTCTGGGAAGCCAACAACGAGTCAGAAGTCTGGAAATAGGAGAAAAGATTGGGAGTGACTCTGACGAAGCTATTGGAGGATACGACCCAGCAGTCAGACGGATGTTGGCTAAAGCAGAGAAAAAGGGAGATCGACCAGTGAGGAAAATGTCACCAGGAACGGACGACACGGATGAAAGTGAACAGGGTGAAAGCGATGAAGAATCGGAGAAAGAAGGTCCTTCCTGTTTTCAACCATTAGCAGCCAGCACTGTGGTAGGAGATGACAGACGCATGATTTTAAGAGAGATTGAGAGGAGTATAGACAGATGCCTGGAGGACATAAGTGACTCCACCTGTCCAGAAGTTCAACAAGTATTGGAAAGGCAATTACACGAATTGCAAATAACAGAGAAGAAACTCCAGAAGAAAAAGCCTCAAAAGCCAGACACGTTGAGGTATGGGTTACGTCCAAGAAAAGGAAAGAGACCCAACAAAATGTGTCCAGTGATAATTCGAGGACAAAATTTAGAATACAAGCCTTGGCAGAATACAGATATGTCTAACATACTTGAAAAGTTACCCACTCTTCAAGATGGAGCGCATCCATGGATTTCAAAGCTGGAAGAGGTTTTGGTGGGAACACAGCCTGCCATGGGAGATATTAAGAGACTTCTGGCTAGCCTCATTGGAGTCCCAGCTATGGAAGAGATCCTGCAGACGGCAGGCCTTAACAGATACGTGGCAACTGCTGTATATGACCCAGAATTGTTTGCTGCAAGCAGAGGTCGAATGTGGAGAGCATTGAAAGATGCTTTTCCAACAAACGTACACCCGGACAACATCTTTATCGAGGCATTGGGCCCACAGGAAAATCCAAGAGCTTATGTGTCAAGAACTCATCAAGTGTGGAGAAATGTCACAGGAAATGATCCAGAACTGAATCAAATGGAGAAATCGATTCTCTGAGCTAAAATACAGAAGGGGCTGCCTCTACAAGTGAGGAGCAAATTGGCCGAAGTGGTTGGTCTTGGAAGCATGACCAAAAGTGTTTATACGGACCACATAGCACATCAAGTAGAGCTATATCGGAAAAAGGAGCATGACCAGAAGGAACAGGACCAGGAGACTCTCAGAAAACTCAACCAAATACAGTTGGTGGATAACAAGAAGAAGGAAAAGAAACAAGCTGTGGTTATGCAGAGCCAGTCACAATCAAATCAAGTACCACCACAACCACAGCAAGAACAGATTCAGGTTCTACCACCTGTGGTCCCCACTGTCTCCTTTCCACAGCCAGTTTTTGACCAACCACAAACATGGAGAGGAAGAGGCCAAGGAAATTTAGGAAGAGGAAGAGGAGGAAATTTCCAACAGTCTCAAGGAGCGTGTCATAATTGTGGACAACAAGGTCATTTTGTACGTGACTGCTACAGGTTCAGAGGAGGCTTCAGAGGAGGCTTCAGAGGAGGCTACAGAGGACAACCACAGCCACCCAGAGGACCAGCGAACCCTTACAGGGGTCCGGAACCTGGTTTCTAGGGGTGCCCAGAAGACTCGAAAGGGAGGTGTCAGCTGGTAGTATCAGGGCCGGAGTCATTGGAAGTAATGGCAGATTGCGGAGCAGCTTTCACCTGTGTTCGGCCTGAAGATGCTATACATCTCCCCATGTCTGACCAATTGGTACGGACAATCGGGTTTGAGGGTGTGAAACAGCTGATTCCTCTCACAAAACCAATTGAGCTCTGCTGTAGAAATCGGAAAATCACACTACCTATTTTGGTGTCAGAACATACGCCCATTGCACTCTTGGGAAGAGATGCTATGTGCAAACTAAATTGCACAATAAGGTGTACACCGGACGGCTGTCTGGTGGATGTGCCACCTGATGTCTACCACCAATTATTTAGCGCACCAGAGACCGAGACATCTTCAGTATATTGGATTGGAAATCTTAGTCCAGAGCTATTAGAGCCAGCCAAGCTGTGGGAGAAGTTCATTGTGGCAAATATGCCTGATGCTAAGCCCCCTGAGTATCCACATCATTGCACGTTGAAATATTTCAAGAAAGCTGACCAATTGGATCCAGAAGAATGGTTGAGTAGTCAACCGAAGCATGTTCAGCTGACCTCATGCTGCATAATTGTGGGACCGCAAGGAGCAGCTATGAAGATAAACATCAATGAATATCTTGAGAAAGAGTTTGACATTGTGAAAAGTGTGCCACATGTGACTTTAATGGTGGCTGAAGGATTTGAGCAGAAGCAAATAGGAGAAATGATGGCAGAAGCTGAGGAAGCCATTTTTTCACCAATAAAGGAGAATCTTGATATCTGGATAAGTGAAGAAGTTCATGAAAATCATGATTTCAGCTCAAGGACAAGGACAACCACAAGTGATACAGATGACACATGAGTCAATGTTCAGCGCTAAATTGGACTCAGACAGCATGAGAGAGGAGATGCCGCAACAAATTCCAGAATGTTTGTGGTCACGACATAGTACGGACATCGGACTTGTGAAGTCAGCCCAACCGGTGAGAGTTGAACTGAGACCAGGAACCAAACCTCCTTGGAAGAACCAATATCCACTAAAGGAGGAGGTAATCAAAGGGATTGAACCACAAATTGAAGGACTGTTAAAAGCAGGTGTAGTGGAAATATGTTTGGATCCTCAGAGCAATACACCTATATTGCCTTTAAAGAAACCAGATGAGTCCTATCGCTTGGTACATGATTTAAGAGCGATAAATGAAGTGGTGCAGGATTTTCCAGCAGATGTACCAGATCCACATACCTTGTTAGCCCAAATTCCTCCAGAGGCTACACACTTCACAGTGTTGGATTTGTGTGGAGCATTTTTCAGTGTTCCACTGAGCGAAGAAAGTCAAGGATTGTTTGGGTTCACGTACAAAGGACAAACCTTCAAGTACAAGAGGCTCCCTCAAGGATTCAAACACAGCCCTCACATTTTCAATAAAGTATTGCAGGATGACTTGGCTGGAATTGATCAGATCTTGAAAAGTACTGTCATTCAGTATGTGGACGACATCGTCATCTGTTCACCGGATAAGGAAACATGCCATGAGGATTCAATCAAACTGTTACAGCAATTGGCAGACAAAGGTCACAAGGCCTCTCAGAAGAAGCTACAGTATTGTCAAGAAAAAGTTGTTTATTTGGGTCAAACAATAACCCATGGACACAGAAGCATCTCTGAGAGTCATTTGGATGCCATTCGAACGGCACCAAAGCCTAGGACAGTCAGAGAGATGATGACATTTCTTGGCATTGCGGGATATTCTTCAGCCTGGGTAGAAGATTATGCCTGCCTAACAGGGCCTTTGAGAGCCATGATAAAAGAAACTGGGAATGCTCAACTCCATTGTAACCTCACCTGGACCCAGGAAGGTCTTATGGCATTTGAAACGATCAAACAGAGGCTACAAGAAGCTCCAGCACTAGCGCTGCCAGACTACTCTAAGAACTTTTTGCTGTATGTGGCTACGTCCACTGGAGGCAAATATGCATGTGCAGTTCTTTGTCAGCCAACAGGTACACGGACAAGTCCTCAACCTGTGTCGTATTATTCTACTGCCTATTCAGAAGTAGAATCGGGGCTACCACTGTGCTACAGAGCAATGGTGGGAGTTTATCTAATGTATGAGAAAGCATCATCAGTAACTATGGGTTACCCAGTGACAATTCTTACCCATCATAGTCTCAGAAATCTTTTGAACTTCGGTAAATGTACATTGACTATGTCCAGGCTAAGAGACTATCATAGGCTCTTAGAGCAGGAAGATGTCACCTTAGTAAGGTGCGTCACGGTAAATCCAGCTGATAATTTACCAACACCAGGGGATGGAGAGCCACATGATTGTATTCAGGAAGTAGAGAGATATGCAAAGCTCAGATCAGACTTGCAAGCTTTCCCACTTCATGTGTCAGATGTGGAGTATTGGACTGACGGGTCCTGCTATCGAATAGGAGACACATTGAGTGCTGGTTATGCAGTAGTCAAAGCCCAGGGAACTGAATTTGTTGTTGAGAAAGCAGAAGAAATACCACAACCTGCTTCTGCACAGCTTGCTGAGCTTGTGGGCCTGACTGAAGCTTGTCTATTGGCCGAAGGCAAGCGAGTGACAATATATACAGATTCGGCATATGCACATAATGTGTGTCATTTATTTGGATCAGTGTGGAAAAATCGAGGATTTAAGAAAACCGATGGTTCTCCGATACAGCATCATGCCCAAATAATGAAATTGTTGCATGCAATGATGAAACCAAAGGAAATGGCTGTAGCTAAGTGTGCAGCACACAAAATGGACACGTCAAGGGTCACACAAGGTAACAAAGCGGCTGATGAGGCTGCTAAAGCAGTTACAGGAGCAAACAAAGCAGGCAAGGTTCTTCTGGTCACTCATGAAGTGGACTTGGAAGATAACATAGCATGACACCCCATGAGTTAGCCACGGGTAGACGGATGTCAACACCATGTTTGCGCACAAGTGGAAAGGGTCCAAGCTTAGCCCTTTTAGAAGATGAAATGCGAGTGTATGTTAACTACATGGCTACACTGCATAAGAAAATACACACATATGTCTCTGACAGGCAAAAACAAGAGGAGGTGCTAGAGAGACTTGATCAGCAAAAGATGAACGCGGTGCAACCTGGAGACAAGGTATTCGTGAAAGTGTTTAGGAGGAAATGGTTTAACGAACGCCGCGAAGGACCATTCAAAGTTGTTCGCAGTACAGGAACTGCGGTTCAGGTTAAAGGTTCTCCTACATGGTACCATTTATCGCATTGTGTTAGAGCGCCAAACGAAGAGGCGCCACGATCCCTGAGCAGAAATGTTGAAAGCTCAAGAGAGCCAACAGAAGCTGCTGAAACAACAGAGGTTCATGAGGACCTCAGAGGTCAAGACCCAGAAGAAGGGATTGGCGATGATGTGGGTGTGCTTAATGTTGATGAGCACACTTTTGATGATCCCAGGTATGAATTGTCAGTCCCTGAGCAAGAAAGACACTTCAGGGACATTGATTTACAACATGTCCCAGACACAACAGAGTCTAATCCCAGAGAAAATGAATTGTCAAAGACTCCAGAGGGCTGTGACACCTCTCCAGGAAAGTGTACCAACCCAGTTGGACCCAGGAGTCCAAGACAATCTCGAAAAAGGGTTAAACCAAAACAATACGAGGACTAGAGTTGAAGTGATTTTGGGAAAGTCAGTTCAGCTGCCATGTCAGTGTACCAAAGAAAATTATGAAAAAGGGGAAGTTCAAGTCCAGTGGGAAGATAACCATGGGAAGGTAATTGACTTGTCGGGAACGTCACCACTACAGAAGTATGTGTTGCTAAATGATCGAAGAAGGCTGAAGATGAAGGATGACTGTAGTCTTTATCTACGTAGACCCCAGATTGAAGATCAAGGAGACTACAAGTGTTCTTATTTTGATCCTAAATTTGTGATTGTGAGAGAGGATGGAGTGCAAAGAAAGCCTGACTACAGATATAAAATTGTGACTCTTGTGGTTTTGAATGAAAGTAAAATTGTAGAGCCCACAGTTTTTGAAGAAATAGGAAAATTAATAACTGAAGTATCAACTCCCCCACCAACTGAAGAGACAAAGCAGACGTCTGCCTTGTTAGGTTTGAAATTCACCAATGTTACAGAGGAATTGCAGTTAACTACTGCTGTGCCTCAGATGATTCCAACAACTTAAATTTCAGTGAATACTGTGATTAGAACTAAATTAGGAAATACAGCTAACCTTCCATGTAAATGTAGTAAATGGAATACTGGTGGAAATATCTCCCCCAAATGGAAAAATGCGCGCGGTGAAGACATAGTGCTAGCAGTACCTGAGGTTAGCAGTGTGCCTCGCAATCAACGAAAGTTTGTGTTGATGAATGACAGGAGAGGGGTTAAAGTTAAAAATGACTGTTCACTAGTAGTACATAATGTACTATGGGAAGATCAAGGAGAATATACATGCACATATTTGGATCCAGAGTTTAAATACGTCCCAAGACAAAATTATTGGGAAGCGGGATAGAGAACTCGTAAGATAATGCTGGTAGTAAAAGGTCTGGTTACTAAAGAAGTAAGCATGATTGCTAATGAAACCCAAAAACAACTAGTCACACCAAGGGTGACTGTTGGACCGAGGACATCTACTTCCTTAGCTCGGGGAATAACTAGTAGTATTAACGTATCATTGTCAGTTACCACTCTAGCCCCAACATTGGCAGAAAATGATGTTACTACTACGATGATGACAACTTCTACTTCTGTAACTCTCGGTAATCATACAAGAGAGGTTGTGAGGATGAGATCCACCACCTATAAAACACTGATGACTTCTTTGGTATCTAAAATGTCTGTAGATAATACACTGACAACTATCGCTACATCCCCATCATCTGAGAAGTGGATAAATATAACCCAGAAGACTATGGCGAAGTTGGAAATTAAGTTAAATAATAGCAAGGAGAGCTCTGGAATTAGAGAGCCAATTGCTGAGGAGATTGATAGTAATTCAGGAGAAAAAGCTCAGATGACGATGACAAAAGTGGTCAATGATTTTCTTGAACCAGAGTGGACATCAGAAGACATGACTGATCATCTTCATGCTTTAAAGAAGCGAGAAACCCAGTGGAAAGCATATGGGTTTGATTCCTCGGCGATGCAAATAACAGACCCATGGGCTAAGAGAAATCTGTGGTTCCAACAGATAACTCACTCCGTTAGAATAACTACTAATTCCAATTGTCCGTGTGTAGTGAAAGTTCCAGCTCCGGGCACATGGCCATCAATTCTAGAGACAGTACCGGAACCTTTGACGTCTGAATGTCAAAGTAATGCATTATCGTGGCTGCTATTCAGACAAAAAGCAGCCAATGATGTATGGATGGCTCTGTCGGTTAAGCTATTTAGACCTGAACGTAAGTGTTCCTGGTTGAGAGAATTGCCATATTTAAATCTTCTTGATAAGTATGAAGATATTAGAACAGCAACACCTGAAGCGATGGAAGTGACACCTGCAAAAGGTATGGACTGCTTTTGTTCTAATGACACTCATGAAGGAGATGGTATGTTTATGGGGATATCAGAATGTGAAATCTACATGATGGAATTTGGAAAAGGTATAGAAAGAACAACTGGTGAAATTTATAGAGTGACCTTTCATGCGCCAAATAGTCGTCACAAGGCGTAAAGAATCAAACTTTACCGGGTAATGTGACTATAGGAACATTCAAAGATATTTGGTGGGTATGTGGAGATAAAGCATACTTATTTCTGCCGTATGGATGGACTGGATGTTTCTATATGGCACAGTTGAAACTTCCTTATGATGTTTTTGTCCTTCAGAAGGGACAAAAGACAGATGAGGGTGATTCTGCAAAGACTACCAAAAGTAGGAAGAAAAGAGAGTTGGCACAATTTCACAATTTGGAGTCTTATCATTGGAGGATATCTTTAGGAGAAAAATGGGCTATAGGATTGTTTCCATGGTACGGGGTTACATTCTTAGCTGATCATATTGATAATATCACGTATACTCTACAAGGGTTTGCAAATGAGACCATAAGAGGTTTTGATTATTTGTCAAACGCACAGAGGAGTCATCGATTGACGTTGATGAAACACGACATGGCTCTTGATTATATTTTGGCCAAACAAGGTGGCCTTTGCGTGGCTTTAAATCTAACCGGAGATGACTGTTATACGTTGATTCCTGATGGCTCTGACAATATGACTAACATCATAGATGCGTTAAAACATATACGGGATGCGTTTGGGCCATCAAAAGGAGCTGGGTGGTCAGCTAATGCTTGGCTGCAAGACAAATTAGGACCATTAGGAGCTATAGTAGCTCAGGTTATGGGAGCTGCTCTTTTATCACTGTGTGTGATGTTTTGTTTTTGTACGGTGGTGTTGACCTTTGCTAAGGCCATGATATTGAGATGGGTAGGAGTTGTAATGCCGGGAGAAAGTGTTCAGATGCCACTCTTGGGTGGTAAGGACGTCGGGGAAGATGAGGAGGAAATACTGATAAAGGAGGAGCTAACACTAGCAGAGAAATACCCATTTTGAATATCTGATTCCATCATTTACTCAACACTATTGTTAACAAGGGAAATACATGGACAAAGGGGGGAAAAGGAAAAAGTTAATCATATATTGGAATAATGTTAAAGTATAATGCAAAAGTGAAATTATTATACTGTATTTGATGTTTGTGCAAGATACTGGCTGGTGATTCTTTCTTTCAGGACCAGTCAGAGGATGGCTGGGTCCAGAGATCCTAACTGCCTAATGGACTTGAACATTCAAACATGGACACTCGAAAATGGACGGCGGACCCTGAATGAAGACATCATGATCAGGAGTGTCGAGTGAAATATCATTAAAAGTTGATGGTGTTAAAAAGCAACAGTTTAATACATACATGTGTGTCCTGAATGTTTTTATAATATTGGAGTTTGTTTACTATAATGTAACCTGTATTATTGATGAATATCCTGTACTCTACGCTAGATATTTTTAGCAAGACATATTACTTTGATTTGCTATTGTTTTCTTTGAGTTGTTTGTAGTAGGATGAAGTTAATACATTGGGACCTCAGGTATTTTCTTTTTTTGCGGTTTTTGAGGGACATTGGTGCTAGGCAGGGAAAGGTCCACTGGAAGGTCCGATGGGTCGACCAGCCTGACTTTGGACAAATTTTTTGATTTATTTCTGAGGCTCTAAATGTATGCATTTATATGTAACATCCTATACAGTAGTCTAAACCCTTCGTCTTTTTTCTGTTAATTGATTTGGAGTACCTTAGGTGGTTGCCTGGGGCAGAGGGACCGTGAGAGAATTTTCCTGTCTTGATTGATTGATGGATGTTCTAAGAAATGAAGCTGCCAGATGGGTTTTTCGCTCTCACACTCCACAAATTTGCTGTATTGCTATGACTAAGCATGGTCAGAGGGGTATATTATTACCAATTGTGTTTGTTATTAATTGATTTCTGTTAAGCCAATTAACATCGTATGTTCAATTACTCTTCTCTCTGTCGAGACTTTGTGTAGTCTCGAAGGGGGGAATATGAGGTGTCTGGAAGGTTTGAGGTGAATAGGTTACTGAGCTCCCAAAGCTGAGATATAGTGCGGTCATAATATTAACTATGTTAGTATTAGATTTATTGCCTCGATGTCATACGAAGAACGAAAACAACAATGGGTCTATTGAGAGGTCCTATGGGAGAGGAATTTTGTTGATTCTTCCAGCTCGACCAGAGGAGGAAAGGTTTACATTTAGGACAGGATATAGGCTGAGCGGGCACCTATGGATTGGAACCAGATGTGGTATGTTATCTTTGTATCGCTTTAAAAGCGAGTGCAGAGCGTCACTTGGGAGAGATTCCATCCGGCTCGGGTCTCTCCCAGGACATCCATGGCAAGTCTGGTTTGATGCTGATTTGTGTAATAAAACTATTATTTTATTCAAGTCAGTGTCAGCGGTCACTCCTTCATTCTTCAACACATCACACCCATCAAGAAACTAAACTACACTAGCAAGCTAAACAAAAAAGCGGAGTCATTTACATTATATTTTTTGGCACTGGACGAAAGTACAGACATAAAGGACACCGCTACGCTTTTAATTTTTATCAGAGGGATTAATGACAATTTGGAGAAAACTGAGGAGTTGTTGGCCATGGAATCCCTAAAAGGGAAAACACGGGGAGAGGACTTGTATGACAGTGTGTCGGCGGTCATTAAGAGGCACAAGCTACCTTGGAGTACGCTCGCCAACGTTACCACAGATGGATCGCCAAATCTGACGGGAAAAAACGTCGGACTGTTCAAAAGAATCAAGAAGAGGGTGAAAGAGGACAACCCTGAGCAGGAGGTCATTTTTCTAGACTGCATAATTCTGCTGAACGTGAGGCTACAAGGGAAAGACCAGTTTGTGCATGAAATGCATACAAACGTCAGAGCCTTCAAAACCAAGCTAGCTTTATTCTCAAAGCAAATGTCAAACAAGTCATTGGCTCATTTCCCCACACTGGCTACATTGAAAGAGGCCCCGCAACATGTGAAAAAATACAGGAAATCACTGGATGACCTGCATGAAGAATTTTGCCGTCGGTTCTCTGATTTTGGAAAAATTGAAAAGTCACTTCAGCTGGTGTCATGTCCCTTCTCACAAGACCCTGAACAGCGCCACAGGAGTTGCAGTTGGAACTGATTGATCTCCAATGTGACACCGTCTTAAAGGAGAATTTCAATTCTCTTAAACTGGATGAGTTTTATGCTTCATTAAGCGCAGCCAAATTTCCAAACATCCAGAAGATGGCGCAGAGGATGCTGCTGTTGTTTGGCTCTACATATGTGTGTGAACAGACTTTTAGTGTGATTAACACCAACAAAGCACCCCACAGATCGCAGTTGAGTGATGAACACCTCAGATCTGTTCTGAGAATTGCCACAACAAAATTAACACCAGACTTGGACTCTGGCAAAAATGGGTGAATAACAACACCGTTCCCACTAAAAGATAAGTGTATTAACACTGTCATGCTTTTTTTCTGTTTATGTTTGATATGTTTGCATCTTGTGCTGACCCGGCCCGCCTGTCAAATATTAAAAGTCAATGTGGCCCCTGAGCCAAAAAGTTTGCCCACCCCTGCGTTGAACCCACAAAGGCTCTTTTCAGAGGCTCCCACACCCTCATAGAGAGCACTTCTTCAACAACTATCGATGGAAAAATTGGCATTTTAGAAACAATAATCATAATAAATCCATATTCAAAAGAAAATAACACTCATTGGTGGCTCAACAGTGACGTGGAGCCGGTACAGAGAATCATCTAAATAATTATAATATAATAATACTTGACAGTTATTATTCATAATAAACATATTCCACTGCAAGTACATAATAATAATATCAATTATATTCTTATATATATATATGTATATATATATATATATATAAGATTGAGCGGGTCCTGACTCCACCGACTCACAAGGCTGGCAAAGAGCTTGATCTCATTCTTGCCCGGAGCTGCACCACGGAAAACCTAAGGGTCACCCCTCTTCATCTCTCTGACCACTTCTTCATCCACTTCAATGTCCAGCTACCAAAACAACCCCCCACCCATGGTTACTATCCGCCGCAATCTCCGCAACCTGTCACCCACCCACTTCTCCTCTGTGCTCTCCTCTTCTCTTCCACCCCACGGCACTTTCTCCTCTCTGCAGGTAAATTATGCCACTGACTCCCTCTGCTCCACCTTGAGCTCATGTCTGGATATCCTGTGTCCACTATCCACCAGACCTGCTCGATCAACCCAGTCGCACCCTTGGCTGACTGACACCCTCCGGACAACGCGTACTGACCTCAGAGCAGCCGAGAGGAAATGGCACAAATCCAAAACAATTGAGGATCTTGCAAGCTACCAGACACTGCTGTCCTCCTTCTCTTCCAGCATCACTGCTGCCAAGAAGGCCTTCTTCAACGATAGGATCAACGGTGCCACAGACACACGTAAGTTATTCGCCACCTTCAAGTCTCTGCTTTACCCTCCACCACCTCCTCCAGCTACTAACCTCACTGCTGACTGCCTTGCCTCCTTTTTTACTAACAAAGTGGCAGCCATCAGCAGCCAATTCACTAAACAACTTACTCACAACCTGTCTTCTCCAGCCCTAGGCTCATCGTTCCCTGGTTTCACCCCCCTCGCTGAAAGTGAGGTATCTAAACTACTAACATGTAGCCGTCCTACTACCTGTCCGCTAGATCCGATCCCATCTAAACTCCTTCAAGCCATATCACCGACCATCACCCCGGCAATCACACATATGATTCATTCTTCCCTAACTTCCGGCACTTTCCCTTCCGCTTTCAAAGGGGCTCGGGTCGCACCACTGCTCAAAAAACCCTCACTCGATCCCAATCAAGTAGAAAACTATCGGCCGGTCTCTCTCCTCCCATTCCTTTCCAAAACCTTAGAGAGGGCGGTCTCTAGACAGGTTACAGAGTACCTGTCAAGAAACAACCTTCTTGATACACTTCAATCTGGCTTCAAAAGTGGTCACTCCACCGAAACAGCCATGTTGTCTGTGACAGAGGCCTTAAAAACTGCTAGAGCTGCTGCCAAATCCTCGGTTCTCATTCTGCTAGACTTATCAGCTGCTTTTGACACTGTCAATCATTGCATACTCCTGTCCATACTCTCAAGTATGGGCATAACGGGCAGTGCACTTTCCTGGTTCGAATCTTACCTTACTGGGCGCTCGTTCAGTGTGACATGGCGAGGCCAGCTGTCTGTGCCTCACAACCTCACCACAGGGGTGCCCCGAGGCTCGGTGCTAGGACCCCTCCTCTTTGCCATATACACCACCTCACTGGGCCCGATCATCCGCTCACAAGGCTTTTCATATCACTGCTATGCGGATGATACTCAACTCTATCTGTCCTTCCCGCCCGACGACCCTACTGTCTCCACGCGGATCTCGGATTGTCTCGCTGACATATCCACATGGATGAAGGATTATCATCTTCAACTAAATCTGGCGAAAACGGAACTGCTGGTCTTCCCGGCCAAACAAGGTATTTATCACAACATTGATATTAAAATCGACTCTCTATCTCTTGTTCCTACCAAGGCTGCAAGGAATCTTGGTGTCATTATTGATGACCAACTGACATTCTCGGACCATGTTGCCGCCGTCTCCCGGTCCTGCCGCTTCGCACTACTCAACATCCGAAAAGTCAGGCCGTACCTGACCCAATATGCCACTCAACTGCTGGTACAAACCTTGGTGATGTCCCGTCTCGACTACTGCAACGCCCTCTTAACAGGCTTGCCGGCCTGTGCGGTGAAGCCACTACAGATGATACAGAATGCGGCGGCGCGACTGGTGTTCAACCAGCCAAAGAGGGCACATGTCACTCCGCTGCTCATCGCGCTCCACTGGTTACCTGTAGCCGCCCGCATCAAGTTCAAGTCTCTTATGCTGGCCTACAGAGTGATTGCTGGGAATGCTCCTGCCTACTTAAATGCTCTTGTAAGAGCACATGTTGCCCCCGTGATGCTGCGCTCGTCAAATGAGCGTCGCCTGGCTCTGCCGGCCATACAGCCACGGCGATCCAGGCTATTCTCATTTGTAGTTCCACGTTGGTGGAACGAGCTGCCAAAAATGACCAGAGCGGGGACCTCCCTCTCTGTCTTTAAGAAGCACTTGAAGACCCAGCTCTTCAGTGAGTACCTCCTGTCCTAACCTACAATTACTTAGCACCACCTTGCAGTATTTATTGTTACACTAATGTTGTTGTTACACTTATCCCTGTCGCAATGTAGCTTGAATGTTATTCTCCCTTGTAAGTCGCTTTGGATAAAAGCTAAATGACTAAATGTAAATGTAAATTATATCTCAAATAGAATTAGACTGGGAAGCAAACATCTTATAAAAACCGTTATAATAACAATAAAGATATAAATATATCTTTATTGTTATCGTTATATACGTATATATATGTATATATATATATACTTCATACCAATCTAATTAGGTTTGCAAAATCTGTCTTTGCTCAGTCGGAAATCACAAGCACACATTTAAGGCTTCCACGGCTCGTGCGTCCAGCGGAATGATTCTTGCTTTGGGTGCGAGAAGTCCCGGGTCCAAATCCGGATGAGCCCAAAGACTAAAATTTGTCCTTGCTGATGGATTTCTTAAACACTTCAAATAATCGGCAGGTTCTCAAGTATGCCTACATTGCTCTTCTTGACTCCTCAGTCTAATTCAAGTTATGCTAGGTTACAATGGACTATAGTTGTTGCTGACAATGACTTCAGTCATTCAACTTTGTGACATGTAAAAACATCTAACGCTAAAGTACAATGTGGCGGTTAGTCCAGGGAACCAGTAGGGTGAGAGTGACGTCCAAGTTAAGTGCAACAACTCATTAGATTTTTATGGAGGATCTATAATTATACATGTTATATTGAACTCTGCTCTCCAGTGACAGTTTACAAATTTTGACTTGTCATCTTGCTTATTTTTAACTCCTCATCTGTCGTTCAAGGCTAGCAAAATGTGGTAGTGTGGACGAGTGGGCCAAGGCGCTAGATTTAGGCTCCAGTTTCTTTGGTGGAATGGGTTCAAATCCCACCACTGCAAAGGTTGATAATGCTGTTTGTAAGTTTACATACAACTGCTGCTTCTAACCTAGAATAGGGGTTTCTCAAGGTCAGAGCAGCAGCAGCAGTAGTGGTGGTGTCTCATACAAATTCCACTTAAGTTGTAATGGTGCTCTGCTAAGGAGACATCATACTCAAACAGCTATGAAGTGGTGTTGATTTCCATTCTAAGAATTATAGCTATATTGGCAGTCCATATATTTCACAAGAGAAACGTTACTGTTGTTGTTTAAACATTACAAACCTGTCCAGAAGAACTCTGATCAAAGTTTTTCAAAGCTTGTAGGTCTATCCAGGGTTTGAACCAGGCCCTCTCACACCCAAAATGAGAATCATATGTCTAGCCCAACAAAGCCCTAAACCCCTAGTTCAACAATGCTGATTAGCAAGCCAGCCAGTGCAGGTAACAAACCATGACCTGTCACCTTGTCTGTCTCCTCTGTTATTAGAAGAACCATGCAAGGCAAGCACCAACTTCACATTTGTCATATTAAGTCTTTTAATGTAGGTAGAGTGGCATAAGGCGCTGTATTTTTGCTCCAGTCTCTATGGATGCCTCGGTTAAGATCAGAATGCTACCAAAGATGGCTTTTGTTAAATCAAGGTTCATTGTAACCTACCATAAACGTAGGAAAGTTGGTGTTACATTTGTGTCTATCAGGTTATGGTATATGGCCATGAACAAATTCTGTGACTTCCCTCTGGACAATGAACACTGCCCAGGAAGGATACAAATTTACTCTCCGAGCTCATCTATGATTTGAACCTGGGACCGTTCCAGCGCAAAGCGTGAATCACACGCAGCGACCAACAAGCCTCAAATGTCATTCATGCGATTGTTAAGAGGCAAGTGTAGCTAACAATGATGACATGTCTCCTCTGTTATTAGAAGTATCATGGAATTTAATTAACAGCTTCACAAGCTTCACAATTTTAGTCTTTGGGCTCATCCGGATTTGGACCCGGGACCTCTCGCACCCAAAGGAAGAATTATTCCGCTGGACGAACAAACAGTGGAAGCCTTAAATGTGTACTTGTGAGCCAACAAAGATTTTGCTAAAGCCTTTTTAGATTGGAATGAACGATATATAATTATGCATGATATATTGAACGCTGCTCTCCCATCCCATCTCTCATCTGTGATCCAAAACAAACAAATTGTGGTAGTGTGGCCGAGTGGTGTAAGGCGCTGGCTTAAGGCCCTAGTCTCTTCGGGGGCGTGGGTTCACATTTCTCCACTGCCAAGGTTGGAAATTACAAGTTCTGAAGATCAACCATGGTTGTGTCTCATACAAATTCCACCTAATTTTAATTCCTACACTGAACCTGTGCTCTGCCTGTCTCTCCTCTTAATTTCCTTTAACCCAATTATAGTTATATTGGGCGATCCTTGTATTTTACAAGAGAAATGTTACTGTTGTTGTTTGAACATTACAAACCTGTTGTCGTGGTAATTTCTGTAATAAAGGATCGTGAACAAATTATTTGCTGCGTGTATATTTATTTTAGAGCAAAAGAGTTAGTCATTGCAATGAGAGGAGAGGGAGAGAGCGAATCGCAGGACACAGCCTGTAGTCGAGCTCACCCGTCCTGCCGGATACAGGAAGTAGGCGTGTATATATGTGGTGAGATGTGTGAGACCGTTGGGGTGGGGTGATGCACTGCCCTGTCTGGTGATGACCTTGAAGTCCTTGTAAGGATTCTATTCGACTATGTGTTTTAGTGTGTTGTTTTAGTCTAGAAGTGGGTCGCAGGTTTTCCTTGTTGCGGGAATAACGTGCCCTTGCCTAGAGTGCATGCTGTTCAGATAGTGTTTGGCAAACATGTTATTGTAGAAGCGGAAAAGGCGGATTTTGCATGTACATATCCCTCCTTTTGTTTATATTTAAAACATCAGTACGAAAGAAAATCATCTCAAAAACAGCAAAATATGAACGCACTCAAAATAAGCGAAAACAGCAAAGTATTAACACTCAAAAAATAAGCAGATAATTGACAGATATATAGAAAACCTCCGTCGGCAAACCCGAGGACATCTAGGGACTCACACCCCAAGGTTTAAGATAACCCATCATAAAGGGAAGAGGGACGGAGGTCCCTAGCAAACTGTGGAGAAGTCGTCGTCTGTGTCGAAGTCGGGGAGGGATAGGGGAAAGGGATCGTCGGGCAGGGGGCGTCCATCTGAGGAATGGCAGAGTAACGGACGAAAGCCGAAGAAACAAGTTTAGTGACGGCCGAACGAGCGTGGGCAACAATACACCATGATAAAGCCAAAAGGAGGCCCAAGCCGACCACAACGATGGCGCAGGCACGAAGGAGCCACAGGTCTGTGAGCCAGGACCGCCAGTCCCATTCCGAGGGGGGAGGGACGTCGTCAGCCTAATCGTATGGGAGATATTGCCGGCTGCATCTGGAATGTAGGTGCAGCACGAATCGGCGATAACATGACAGAGGCCGCCACTGAAAGCTAGGATGATGTCGAGGGCGGCTTGGTGTTGTTGTAACATATTATGCGTGGCTGTCATAAAGGGAGTGAGAGTGGAGAAGCCGTCAGTGACAAGTGCAGTGAGGTTCTCTCAACGCATGTCAAGCGTCGATGTTGTGGCCGTTATTGACTGCACCCCACCAAGGGAGGACTCCGGATAAGTATTTTGCGGTGCCTGACGTGAGTTCTCGTCTGGCGATATTGTGGCCGTTGGTGGTGGGATCGGGATAATGGGGATAATAATGCGTGGTACGAAGTAATCTATCCAGTATGGTAACAGCGGGACGTTGTTTAATGAGGGCGCAAACGCCGAACCAAAACTGGGGAAGGAACTGATGTAGGAGAGGGCCGCAAAGCCACAAGACGTCGTGACCCGTGCCAGCACCGCAATCGTTTGGCCAGAACAACATGGTAGAGGTGAGATTTTCACTCCCGGAAACGTTACGGAAGAGATGGTAGGAGTTGACGCCGTGGGAAGAGTTGGCGAACAAGAGACAGGACGAGACATTATGGATGGGCGGAAGGCCGCAGTTGTTATCATAGGTAACCGCACAGCCTGTGGTGTTGCCAAGATATACACAAGTACGATGTTGTGAAACGCAGAGGGCGTGACGGAGACCCAAAAGGAAGTTGGGGTGAACGGTAGCAACCGGCTCAAGGAGCGCGCCAGCTCGGGAGTGGAAGGTGGTGCTGCTATTGGCACGTAAAGCCTGATTAGAGTACAGGGAACACGGGGAAGGTAGATTAGGCCTAGAGAGCCACCACCTATTTGGGCCCACTACGGGATCGGTGAGTGAAAGGAAGGTGCAATACCATTCATCGGAGGTGAGGGGAACGGGGCGGAGGGGAGGGCTCCCGTCACTGTATGGAGAAAAAGGGTGCAGGCGTAGCAGGAGTTATTAACTTCTGCGGACTCAATCCAGGAGCGCAGTAGGCGCCACCAGAGGTTCATTCCTAGGTCTTTGTTATCTGTTATCTGGGGACACGGGTGGACCTACTCCATAAGACAGAGATTCACATAATGGACAGATTTAAAGGCGGTGGTGTCAGGGGAGGAATATATATGTCTGGCGAATATAGCGATGAGACGACGGTGCGGCGGGCGGGGGTCGAACTACCAACCAAAAATAGCCGCACGGATCGGTGCCTGAAAGGTAGGCGCATATGACGAAGAAACCGAAGTTGTTTACTTGGAGTCTGGACATGGTTATCATGACCATAGCGTTAAGATTAGAGAGCTTTTGGAGCTTTAGTCGGTTGGTCAGGTCAGACTGGTCATGGGGTAAGGTATAACCCCAGGGGATATGATCTGTATTCCACACAGCCTGGGCTCAGTTTGTACAGGGGCCCCAATTGCCTGGACGGGGAACATTTCCAGGGTGAGAAACCCACGTATAACATATATATATTGTCGTCCCGCCCAGGGCCGCGCACACTGAAGAGGCCGGGGAGTCGGAACAGGTGCCAGGGTGGACGGCGCTCCATGGTGTCGTCTGCTTCTGCTTCCTTGATGTAGTGTGGTGTGTGGTGGTCAGCGTTGTTCGTCTATGCCCTATTGGTGCGTTTGTCTATGACCTAAGGTGGACGGTTGCCAGCACGCGTCACCTTGCAACTAACAGTGTTCGTAACAGTGTTTTTTAGGGGATGGGAGGGGTTGTGTTTGACCCTCCTTGCTGGGTGTTTCCGGGCTGTAATTGGAGGCTGATGGTCTTGCAGTGACTGGCATGCACCCACGTTGCCCTTTCCTGGACTTTTATCGTCGTGTGGGTTGTCAGGAAGACCTGGTATGGGCCCAGCCATCGCTGGTGTTTCCAGGACTTCTGGCGGTGATTCTTTATCAGCATGAAGTCGCCAGGTCGAATGTTGTGCAATGGGCCCAGTGGCGGCTTGGGGCAAGGCAGAGCCTACGTGTGGTCTGATTTCAGAAAGAGACTTGGTTAAGGAAATGCAATATCTTACCAGCGTGTCTTCGCAGAGGTTGGTGTCCATCAGCGGGCCTGGAGGTCCCAGTCCCACATTGGAAGGGGCTGCGAAAAGGACCTTGAAAGGGGAAAGGTTATTTCGCGGGCGCACTCGCATTCTCATATACATCAGCACGATGGGCAGCGCGTCTACCCAGTTGAGGTTTGTTTTGCTGCAGCATTTAGCCAGTTAGTTTTTCAGCGACTCATTTTCGCATTCTACAGCACCCCCGGATTATGGGTGGTAGCTGCAGTGTGTTTTTAAATCAAATTGGAAATGCGTCGACAACTGTGTGAGGAGGTTGTTTAAAAATGGCTGCCATTGTCGGCTTTCGCCACTGTTGACGCCGTGGCATGTTTGGCGGGGAAAGCTTCCACCTATTTGGAAAACATGTCAACCATGACCAGACAGTATTTTTTGTTTCTGCACGGTGTAAGTTCGACGAAGTCTATCATAACATGTTGGAACAGGCGCGTTGGGGTTAGGTGTGCTGCGGGGTGTGTGAGGCCCTTTGGCCTGCTAGGGTTGTGTTACACACTTGTTGCAATATGTGGCTGCAAATGTGGAAAAGTCTTTTGTGAACCTATGTGTTTGTACTGCCGTGCACATCCTTCCTTTTGACACATGGTCCAAACCATGTGACAACTTAACGAAACAAGGAAACAGGCGCCTGGGCAGGCAGGGTTTGTCATCGGGGCTCATCCAAACGCCGTTGCGGAGGGTGGCCCCACAGCTGGACCAAAGTCTGCGTTCATCTGGGGAAGAGAGGGAGAGGAGGTCAGTGAGGCAGGGGGGTGTGGGGGAAGGGGGGGATGAGTAGAGGGAGGAGGAATAAGGGAGGGGGCTGCGTGGCGCGGCCTTGGCGGCTGCGTCGCGCGGACGTTGCCGAGGGAGACGGGACCTGTGTTGGGATTGTGTGCGGCGCATTTACAAACAGCGATGGAGAGGGGGAGGAGGATGGCCTCCAAAAGGGCCGCCACTTTATGATGGTGCAGGAACGCCTTGCCGTCTGACTTCAAAAACCGTGTGTTTCCAAAGGGCTCCAAGTCAAGCACGACGCCAAAAGCGTAACGAGAGTCGGTGTAGATTGTCGCTGAACGGCCTTTGGCTAATTTGCACGCCTCGGTCAGGGCGACGAGCACCGTGACATGTGGAAGCCCAAGGAGCACTGTGTGGTAGCGGAGCCAACGTGCCGCCGAGAGATGGGAGGATTTTTGTTCCTGTAAGATGTTGGAGACGGAATGGGGAACAAAAAGGTTGAGTGGCGCGAAACCCACAAAGTCGCGTGTTCACAGGCCGTGACAGCACGTAGGCAAGGAGGAAGTCCACAAGCCACCGGATCTAATAAACATGAGAAGAAACCCACAGGCCAGAGGGCGTCGCCATGTTTTGGTAATAGGACAGAGGTCATGCTGCCCTGACGTTCATCTATGAACTGGACAAAAGGCCAAAGGGGATCTGGAATTGCCAAGGTTGGAGACGTCGGGAGGGCCATTTTAAGGGCCTCGCAGGCGGTGCAGGCGTCCTCGGTCCGTGTTAGTGGAGAAGAGGCCGTAAGGCTGCGGGACAGGGTAATTTCCCTGAGGGGGCGGTCGAGGGCTGAAAAATTGGGGATGAAGTGGCGGCAGTAAGAACACATGCCGGGAAAAGAGAGCATTTGCTTTTTGTTATATGGTCTGGGGACGTCGATGATGGCCTGGATTCCGGCGGGGGACAAAGTCTTCCCCTGAGGGGTGATGACGTGACCAAGGAAGACCACTTTCTGGTAGACAAACTGAAGTTTGCTTAGAGAACATTACATTTAGCAGACGCTTTTATCCAAAGCGACTTACAATTGTTCAAACACCGACGGACGCAGCCATCAGGAGCAATTAGGGGTTAAGTGTCTTGCTCAAGGACACTACAGCATGCTAGCAGGAGGAGCCTGGGATCGAACCAGCAACCTTTAGATCACTAGACCACCAGCTCTACCGCCTGAGCTACCATCCCCACACGAGAAACCTTATGACGGGCCGCAGGAGTGTGAGGGTGTACTGTTCACACTGGGCCTTCGAGAAGGTCGTCCACATACTGCAGGAGGACCCTTCCCTCAGAAAGGACGAATGGGGCGAGGCTGCGGGCGAGAGCCTCACAGAAGAGGGTGGGATTGCAAGTTAAGCCCTGGCAGAGGCGTGTCCAGGTTTGAGGTCCAGCGAAGTGGAAGGCGAACCAAAACTGGGAGTCTGGGTGGACTGGGACAGAGAAAAAAGCATTGGAGAGGTCAATAACAGAAAACCAAGTGGATCCCGAAGGGATTTAACTCATGATAGTGTATGGGTTAGGAACATTGGGAGTGGGGGAGTCGATGGCCGCATTAACGGCCTGCAGGTCTTGGACAAAGGGCCACTCGGTGGGCTGCCCTTGAGGTCGCATTTTCTTGACTGGGAATATAGGTGTTTGGATGGGGGAGTCATCACATGGGCTGATAATTCCCACGTCAAGGAAGGACTCAAAGACGGGGGTGATGCGATCAACTGCTTCCTGTCGCAATGGATGTTTTTGTGACGGGCAGAAAGAGGATTTGCGTTTGATGTGCACCGTGGGACAGTTTTTTATGAGGCCTACGTCATATTTGTCGGCCGCCCAAAGGTTACAGAAAAATGTGGTAGTGTGGCCGAGTGGTCTAAGGCGCTGGATTAAGGCTCCAGTCTCTTCGGGGGCGTGGGTTCAAATCCCACCACTGCCAAGCTTGACTGGGCTCTTCTAGATTAAAGTACAAGAGCTTCCTCTAACCTAGAATATCAGTCTCTCAAACTGGAAGTTGTCATCAAAAATGGGGTGGTCAAATTCCACTTAGGTGGAGTTTGAACACCACATTTATGTAATTCTAGACCAGACCTGTGCTCTGCCAAGTACTCTAACAGCACTAAAATAGCGTTAATTCTCTTTCTAAGTATTATAGCTACAGTATTTTGGGCAATCCTTGTATTTCCCAAGAGAAATGTGACTGTTGTTGTTTAAACATTACAAACCTGTACAGAAGAACTCTGATCAAAGATTCTCAAAGCTTATGGGTCTATCCAGGGTTTGAACCAGGCCCTCTCACACCCAAAATGAGACTCATTTGTCTAGCCCAACAAAGCACTATACCCCGAGTTTAACAATGCTGATTAGCAAGCCAGCCAGTGCAGGTAACAAATGATGACCTGTTGCCTTGTCTGTCTCCTCTGTTATTAGAAGAACCATGCAGGGAAGCACCAGCTTCACATTTGTCATATGAAGTCTTTAAATGTAGATAGAGTGGCATTAGACACTGTATTTTTGCTCCAGTCTCTACGGATGCCTCGGTTAAGATCCAAATGCTGCCAAACATGGCTTTGGTTAAATCAAGGTTCATTGTAACCTACCATAAGAGCAAGTAAATTGGTCTCTATCAGGATATGGTATACGGCCATGAACAAATTCTGTGCATTCCATCTGGACAATGAACAATGCCCTGGAAGGATACAAATTCACTCTTAGAGCTCATCTGTGATTTGAACCTGGGACCGCTCCACCTCAAAGCGTGAATCACACGCACAGACCAACAAGCTCTTTGTCAGTGAACATACAACTGCTGCTCCTAACCTTGAAAATCAGCCTCTCAAGTGACATGTTCAGATGTCATCAACAATTGTTGAATCCCATACAAATTGCACCTAATTTGTAACCCTAGACCAAACCTTTGCTCTGCCAAGGAGACTTCATACTCAATTGATCAAATTACATCAACAATGATGAAAAACAGCAACTCAATAATGACCTGTCTCCTCTGTCATTAGAAGCACCATGCAGGTGAATCACCAGCTTCACATTGAGGCATGAGGCACTGTATTTCGGCTCATGTCTCTACGGATGCCTCGGTTCAGATCCAAATGCTGCCAAACATGGCTTTGGCTAAATCAGGGTTCATTGTAACCTACAATTACAGCATGTTAATTGGTGTTACATTTGTCCCTAACAGGATATGGCATATGGCCTATCGTGGAGAAAACCCCAGTCTTAGGTTCTTTAAACAAATAGGCAGCACTTGAGGTAAGTTGGATACACGGATAATACTTTTCATGAAGAGAGAACCAGTCTGAGTGAGGTCTGCAGAGTACGATGAAAACTCTTAACTTCACAAAGTGATATATTCTTTTCGATGCATTAACTCCTCCTTTTCTTCCAATTTTTCAAAGTTTTCCACCATATGGAGATAATTACATAGGAGCCCTCTCTACCTCTGAGGGAGGTCACAGGTCACTCAAAGTGAGCCCCTCACCCCTCTGGCTTTTCAGAGGCCTTTCCTTTGGGACATGCATTCATGTGATATGCCTTTGCTTATTCTCAGGTGCTGCATCACTTGTTTCACTGCCTTCTGTAAGAATGATTATCCATTATCTGAGCTGATCTCTGTTGGAAAACCAAATCTAGGTAGTCATGAACTTTATTACTGTCCCTGCTCCCAACTCTGCTGATGGAACAGCTTCCACCCATCTAATGAATCTGTCTGCTATCACTAGCATATACCTTTGACCATTACCATACCTTTTTTATCATATCCACATAATCCAGGTACTTCTGGTGTTGGAATATGTCTTAAGGGGTAGTGATGCCTTTTTGCATGTTATTTTGGGCACATACTTCACATTCAGCCAGACGCACGTCTACCATTCATTGTAGACGTGAGACCAATATCATCATATGGAGACCAAAATCCTTGCTTTTTATTTCTCCTTACCACTTCCCCCCTTGCACAATGGTCAAAACCATGTGCCTCAGTAATGAGAATTCCTAGTAATACTGTAGGAGCCACAAACTGTCCATCCTGGGCCCTCCACAGGCTGTCCTCGTCCTTTGCCCCTCTTTTCATCGACATACTGTATTCATACGCACCCGCCTTTTTCTGCATTCTGATAAGATCATCTAAAATAATAACTTCACTTAAATTTGTAGAGCACCTTTTAAAGAACCCAAGATGGCTTTACAGGAGAGGGGCAAGGGGGTGGCAGATTAAGGGATAGAGGAACCAAAACAAAACAAAGGAATATCTAAACCAACTAACTAATGGGGAAAGGCCATGGTGAAAAGGTGGGTCTTGAGGGTTGTTTTGAAAGTGTCCAGGGTTGGGGCGTTAGGGATTACGGGAGGGACAGAGTTCCATAGGGTGGGTGCTGCCACACTGAAAGCTCTGTCCCCGAAATTTTTTAATCTGGTACGGGGGATGGACAGCAGACCCATGTTTGAGGAACGCAAGTTCCGGGATGGATTGTGTTGGTAGAGGAGGTCGGACAGGTATTGGGGGCCGAGTGCATGAAGGGATTGGCATCTGAGGAGGAGAAGTTTGTAGGAGATGCGGAACTTGACTGGGAGCCAGTGAAGGTGAATGAGGGTGGAGGTGATGTGCTGCCAGGGCTTGGTGTGGGTGTCAACCCTGGCAGCTGAGTTCTGCACATACTGGAGCCTTTCCAGGGCTTTTTTGGAAAACCCGGACAGGACTCCAATACAGTAGTCCAACCCGGAGGTGATGAAAGCGTGGATGAGGATTTCAGCCACGGGGTCTGAGAGGGAGAGACGGAGATGTTTTTGAGGTGATAGAAGGCGGAGTTGGTGATGGATTTGATATGTGACTGAAAGGAGAGGGTAGAGTCCAGGATAACACCCAGGTTGCAGACCTCGGGAGATGTTTTGATGGAACAGCCGCAGACGAGGAGAAGGAGATCTCCAACCTTCCGGAGCAGCGGCTTTGGGTCCACAACCATGAGCTCTGACTTTTTGCTGTTGAGTTGGAGTAGGTTTGTTGTCATCCAGGTTTTTATGGCATGAAGGCAGTTGACCAGAGACTGTGGGGGGAGCAGAGTGGATGGTGAGGTTCTGAGATAAAGCTGTGTATCGTCAGCGTAGCAGTGGGAGTTGAGGGGGAGCAGATAGATGGTGAAGAATGTTGGACCGAGCACAGAGCCTTGAGGGAGGCCATGGTTAACTGGGGAATGGGGGGAGGAGAAGCCTTGATCTTGACAAACTGAGTTCTATTTGATAGATATGAGTGAAACCATGACAGAGCTGTTCCAGTGATGCCAAGGAGGTCGGATAGGCGTTTGAGGAGGATTGTGTGGGAAAGCATGTCAAAAGCAGCGGAAAGGTCGAGGAAGATGAGGATACTGATGTTACTGGTGCCTGCAGCGAGGAGGAGGTTGTGGGTAATCTTGATTAGGGCGGTCTCTGTGCTGTGGTGTGTTCTGTAGGCTGACTGCAGGGGTTCGTAGAGCTCATGGTTGGACCGATGTTGATGGAGCTGGGCAGCCACTGCTCTTTCCAGGCCCTTACTGAGGAATGGAAGGTTGAAGATCGGCCGGTAGTTGTTAAGATCGTCAGGGTCCAGACCAGGCTTCTTCAGGATGGGAGTGATGGAGGCAATTTTGAGACTGGGGGGAACTGTACCAGATGCTGGGAAGGAGTTGATTATGTCTGTGATGGAGGGGCAGAGCTCCCTGGACCCTATGCCAATGCCGTTGGCATAGGGTCCAGGGAGCAGGTGGAGGCTTTGGATTTGTTGTCCAGACAACAATCTAGAGATAAACCTTGTTATCATGTTGGCTGACTACTGTCAATGTTTTTGTTAGATAGGTTGGCATAAAATATTGTTGGAATGTCTTCAAACAGGTCCTTAGAGTTCTCTCTAGCAGCCAGATGTTAGTGAAAAGATGTAAAGTGGTGAAGTTAATTGCACCACATCATGAAAAACAGAGTACGATGTATGAGTAGAATTTCCTTGGATATAACTTACAAGAAAGCTGAGGAACAGTTTTGACCAGTTACATCCACTCTTGGCTGGGGCAGGTGAGAGTTCATAATTAATTACATACCTCTGGCGAGAAGCAATCCCACCTCCACCTTACCCCAATCTCTCTCTCCATCTATCTCCCTTAACCTCTCCAGTGGTTAACGGTGTTCCATGGTGGATGAACCCTCTTCATTATCCACCCTTGCGAAAGGCTTTTTGAACATTGGGGTTCTTGTGTGTGTGTTTGTGTAACAAGTGGCCTAGCTGTTAATTGAGGGCACACCCCCTTCATGCACATCCAACCAATTACCAGGCCATCATGATTGGCCAGAGCTCTGGCTGTCTACTTGAGTTGAGGTCAAGGTGAGCTGGTTATGTCCTGGTCATCTTCGTGTAGGTGTGTGTTTTGTAAATTACGTGTGTGTTACGTTGTTGAGTTTATTCAGTGTGTGTTTGTGTGTGTATCAACTTGTGTGTCTGTATGTGTGTGTGTCGGGGGGTGGGGGGCATTGTGCATCTGCATGTCTATGAGAATGTGAGCACCTGAGTGGTGTGTTAAGTGTGGCTGTGAGATACATATTCATTTTTGGTGTGTGTTTTGGGCATATGCTGAGTGTGAATGTATTTGTGTTTATGTGTGAGTGTGAATGTATTTGTGTTTATGTGTGTGTGTGTGTGTGTGTGTGTGTGTGTGTGTGTGTGTGTGCGTGCACTCTTTTAACTCCACTGCTAACATCAATCCTCCGTAATAAGAGAGGAAATTTGAGCTTGTCCAGGACAAACTACCAGCGGCTGATCGATTTGTGGGGTCAAGAGGAGAGTGTGTGTGAGTGTGTACAAGGTCTCTGGAGAGATAGACACAAGAAACCACTGCAGATGTCTAATGGTCAAAGAAAGAAAAAGCGCCGCTTTTCCACCAGGTACAAATTAGTGATTAAAAGTTTGACTCTTTTGTGGGATTAGTTTGTTGAAGAGTGACTCCGTAAAATTATTTGTTCAATTCTTTGACTTCATTAATTTGATTCAGTTTGTGTAAGGCATAGTGAGTGAGGGAGGATGTGAACGACCAATGAGAGTCAGAAGAGTCAGTTTGGCTTTGAGTTGTGAATGGAATTTTCACAGGAATACCGCCAAGTGTGAATCAGTCACATCCAATATGAATTATGCCAAATGCCTTGACCTTTTGCCCACATTAATTTAATCTTCAGTAGTTATTTTCAGTTTGAGAGTCAAAGATTCACACGCTCGCTCTCTGAATCGAAGCCTAATGAGCTTGTAAGGCACACCGCTGGGCTTGAGGCGCGCAGCATCGAAACCAAAACTTTCACAAGGGTTGTCAAATTTCAAGGAATTCCAGACCCGAGAGTGTCAGGGCTTTCTGCATGCGGTTTTCGACTCTCCAAGGAAATGAATTGGACTTCTTGAGTTTTTGGCTGATTCAGTGTAAATCTGGCTCAAGTTCCTTAGTACCACAAACAAATTAAATTGTTTATTTGGTAGAAAAAACCCCCAAAGACACAAAGAGGGGACCAGCCATGACACACCGTGTCACACATTTCGTCCTTGCTGGCAATGGCATCTCAAGTTGAGCCTAAATCGCATCTCACCAACCAATCTCACATATTGAGAGTCAACTGCAAGACAAAAAATGTGACCCACCACAGCAATCCCGCAATCTTGTGCATTTCTAAAATCACCATGAGCAGCCAAATAAGTTGAAAAAACCTTTCTAGCAGGAAAATTAGATTGTTCCTTTGTGTGTTTTTTTTTATCTCTCAACGTATTTTCAAAACTGAGTTTGACTTATAAAGTGTACATACATGTTAAACTGTTCATGGGGAAACACAGTTCACAGAGCTGCTGAACAGTGCTGAACAACACTGATCAATTGTTCCCTTTAAATCGACCGTCGAGGTGAAGATCATTCCTCCATATTCCATGTGATGTGAAGACACATTGTGAAACCGTTTTTTATAGAGTTAAACTTTTTAATCTTACTACTTTAACACACACCTGGATCCATTGTTGTGCAGGGGTATAACCCACAAAGAACAAAAGAGCTGACATCACTTCCGTAAACAGATGGTTAAAGCGCAGCACGAGGATTCCTCAGTTTCACTTGTCTGTGAAAACTTTAATCTCGGTGCTGTTATGGAAGCTCTAAATCATATCTCGGACCTTAAACTGACCATTGCGATAGATCCAAGTCAGTGTAAGCAGCTCATTCTGGTCTACATCTTCCACCATGATAGTCAGTTCTCCGACAGCAACACGGAAAAAAAAAACTTCACTGCTGCATCTGATATTATCCTGGACTCGGAGAACAAAAGATTTCAACCTGAATGTTATGATGAAACTGAATATTTTCAAGAACCCCCAGAGGGGACGCCCGTTGTTGTTACAACGGAAGAAGTTAATGACGTGATGAAGTCGGTTGAGGTCGGTAATGCAGATTATGACCAAGTAGCAATGGACAAGATTCTCAAGTTTACCTGCAAATGCAGCCAGGGGTGAAAAGAAAATGGCAGGCTTGACCAGTAATCATGTACAAAGAAATTGGAAACTGATTTTTTCTATGGATCAAGCTACATGATAGCAGCCTTACCAAAGCAGGAAACAGACATGTTTATCATGGGACAACTATTCTGCAATGGGAGACGCAGTGAAGTGACTTCAGACAACAAGAAAATGCCAAAAAGTGGTCGCCTTCATCACAAACTATGCTGAGGACCATGCTATAGTATTGCCGGGATGCCATCCGAATCAGAAAAATGTAGCTGGAAAGCTGTTGCCACCCTGTGTCACAGAGGCATCTGTGTGGCGCAACTACAGGAAAGCACTGATCCCTAGAGGTAGGTTGAGTTGCCCCTAGACAGACAGACAGACAGACAGACAGATACATAGATAGATAGTTTGATAGATAGATAGATAGTGTAGTTTCTGGATGATGTTGATGTGTTGATGAAGAAGGAATCTCCACTAACGCTGACTTGATTAAAATAATAATTTTATTACACGAATCAGCATCAAACCGGACTTGGCATAGAACGTCCAGGAGAGAACAAAGCCGGAAGTTTTCTCTGTTGACTGAAGTAAAAGACTTGTCCTATATACTAGTACGGAGATCACGTAGCCCATCTGGTCACAATACATAGGTCACAGTTCAGCACTTGTCAGACGTAAATCTACACATTTCCTCCTCTGGCCAGGCTGGAGGCCTCCCTACATTCGTTCTCATACGGGCCTCTAAATAGACACGTTGTTATTGTCGCTCTCCGTATGACCTGGAAGCAATTAATTAAAAGTAACATAAGTTAGTAATTATACGATACAATCACTATACAATGGGCTCTGATTCTCGAGAACCCAGGGCCCTCATTCAGACACCTCATATTCCCCCCTTCGAGACTATACAAAGTCTCGACAGAGAGAAGAGTAATTGAACTGATGATGTTAATTGGCTTAATAAAAATCACTTAATAACAAACAAAGAATCGATTAAAATATACCCTTCTTACCATGCTTAGTCGTAGCAATACAGTAAATTTGTGGAGTGTGAGAGCGAAAATCCCATCTGGCAGCTTCCTTTCTGAGAACATCCAGCAAACAATCAAGACAGGAAAATTCTCTCACAGTCCCTCTGCCCCAGGCAACCACCTATGGTACTCCAAATCAATTATCAGATAAAGACGAAGGGTTTATAAAACTGTATAGGATGTTACATATTAGTGCATACATTAAGAACCTCAGAAATAAATCAAAACATTTGTCCAAAGTCAGGCTGGTCGGACCCATCAGACCTTCCAGTGGACCTTTCCCTGCCTAGAACCAATGTCCCTCAAAAACCGTAAAAAAAGAAAATACCTGAGGTCCCAATGTATTCACTTCATCCTATTACAGACAACTCAAAGAAAACAATAGCAAATCAAAGTAATATGTCTTGCTAAAAATATCTAGTGTAGAGTACAGGATATTCATCAATAATACAGGTTACATTGTAATAAACAAACTCCAATATTATAAAAACATGCAGGACACATGTGGTGGTCTTGGCTCCTCCTACGGTGGCCCCTTCAGCATTTGCTCCCACACCGTCAGCTCCTCCTGGGGCGGGACTCCCTGCTGCAGCTAATCTGACGGCAGCTCCAACTGTGGCAGCGGCTCCTGGGGCGGCTGTCCCTGTGGTGGCTCCACCTGCGGCATCTCCCCCTGTGGCGTCTCATCTGGCGGTGTCCCTAACTGCGGCGGCTGTTCCAGCGGTGGCCTACCCAGTTGCGACTCCACTTGCAGATCCTTCTGGGCCAGAGGCCCTGGCAGTGGCTCAGAGGAAGAGGGGATCACCGCCAGCCAGGAATGGAGGCGCCCAAGAAGCTGAAGGAGGTGGCAGACGGGGACTTGGGGTGGGTGGTCTGGGGGAGATCCCCCTCCCTCGGGGGCTGTCTCTCCACTTTGTGGAATGACGGTCACGAGGGGCAGGTGAGTTCCCCTGCTTCCCCCAACAACGGGTCTTATTCCTGGGCTGACCTGATGGATGAGAAGCCGGGAGACATTGTGTTGGGGTTGTATGACTAGTGTTGGGTTTGGTTCTGTATTTTCTTATGTGTAGTTTTGTGTTTTTCGGTTTCGATGCATGGTGGTGCAGTGTGCTTAGTTAGGGCTGGGCTACAGGAGTGGCAGCGGCTGCCCTCTTATAGGGGCTGGGCCATAGGAGGGCAGTATAACTATCTACAGGAGGCAGCAGACCTCCCCTCCTTGCGTTGAAACATCTAACCCCCTGCTCTTACTGTCTTCATCGCTGGCAGCCTTAAACAGCTACAAACGACAGCATCCCACCCGATGAGTGGCAAGCCGCAGAAACACAAACGCTCCATAGACCAAACACACATGCTGGTCCACAGCGTCTATATATTTGTGACGCACAGCACGAACACACCTGTAATCAATCAGTTAATTTTCACAGGCGATTCACTTTTCCAATCTATATGTTCACCACAGTGTTCACTTGTGTCCTTATGGAGAACATTGTCCCCAAGGAACCTTAGGAAGGACGGACTTACATGGACTCAAGCTCATAATGCGAGTAATGTGTGTTTGAGATGTTTTATGTACTTGTAATGCGCTGTGGCCAATTCTTTCCCCTGTATTTGGAGTCTCCAAAGCGGTGGTCAAGGTTTTTGCAGTTATTTAAAGCTTAAAAGAAGCATTTGAATGTTTATTTTCTCTTTTAGACATGAAGAATTTGCTCACCAAAGAGAGAGAGGGAACAAGTCTCCACCACCTTGGTGAGAGGAACCCCGTGCTCCTATCCACAGCCCAAAGACATCTCAAAAGACAACAGGAGTTATATTTACAATGGGAGGACTTGTTCTAATTGACTCAGAAATCATTTACATTCACACTATGGAGAATCAGCAGAGAGAGAGAGCGAGAGAGAGCGAGAGAGAGAGAGATGCAAGCATGAAGTAGTGGGATTGGTTTTTGTTATATATTCCAATGTAGCAAATTAAATGTGATTCATTGTGATCAATAATATAATTCCCATTTCTATGCACTACAAAGACAAAAAATAACCCTTTGTGAAACCAGCTATGTTAAGTAAAAGCATGGTGATGGGATAAACAGATGTTAAACCCTGGTAAACTATGGAGCCAAGTAGTGGAGATACTGTAGGAAAAACATAGTATAGTGTGATTTTACCATAGTATCACCATGGTTCTTCTCTCCGTCAAAAACCACAGTTAACCCTATGTCCGCTTACCATGGTAAAACTATGGTTAATATTTGTAAGGGTTGTTTTGTGTTTGGAAACTTTGCCTCCCTCAAAGAGGCCTAGAACTCAAGCAGAGTGGATGTCTCAGATGTGTCTCTTACCATAGAGTCGCAGAAATGTACATACTTTATATTTGCAAATGTTTAAACACAGCAATCACCACTGGAAACAGCTGAAGACACGCTGAAATGTCTATTGTTACCAGCATGGGGCATCTGTCGCTTCTCCCGCTGTGTCGTGGTCCATTACACAGTCAATGCCTGGAGAATAGCTAGATGAATTGAACATTCCTGAGATTATTTAATGATAATAATATATAAATATAGAAAAATTCCAATGAAAAGAGGAAACGGCTTTAAAATGTAATTGACTGCTGGTAATATTTTAAGGAGAAACTAACGCCATAATTTCAAAGCCTGTAGGGGAAGGTCTGAATGACATCTCGGACCTTAATCTGACCAGTGCGATAGATCCAAGTCAGTGTTAGCAGTGCATACTGGAATACATTTTCCGTAATGATGCTCAGTTTTCTGACAGCGACGCTGAGAACGACAGAGCCGCTGAATCTGATATTATCCCGGACTTGGACAACATTTCAAATAGCGGATTTCAACATGAATGTGACGATGAAATGGAATATTTTCAAAAATCACTTTAGGAGACCGACGATACACCCGTTGTTTTTACAATGGAAGAAGTTGATGACGTGATGAAGTCCATAAAGGTTGATGACAGATATTCAGAGTTCAGGTTTTCTGAGACTCAAATTGTTGATTAACTCTACATTTTGTTGAGTTGTCCGTACCTTTAAACTCCAACATAATTCTACTTTTATAAAACATTTATACACTTACTTTTAAATGAAAGCTTTTTTAAAAACAAAAATAGTTGTGTTGTTTACAGGTTCAACTCTGTTTGTGATTAGCTCATTCAGCATTATGTTAATAAGCCGTGAGGCCTTGTTTGTCCGCCAACCCCATTTGCATTCTGGGAGCTGGCTGAATAAAGCAAGTCTGGGTAAAAGTTGGAAGTGATTATCTCAGCATCACAGTTTGCCACAACCTTGTCAATATTAAGTCATAGCTTTAAAAATATTTGCTTGATTTGCACAAGGGACACCTTGTTTGGAAGCTCTGATTCTCCACGTTCAAATGATGCAAAAAAAAGGGCAAGGCTGCCAACTGACCCTGAAGTGTGCAGTGGGTCCCATTTAAGAATGTGTGACCCAAATTCATAGATAGATGTGTCAGAAGACTTTGAGAGTGTAAAGAGCAGAACTAAACTTGGTTCCTCCAAGATTTGAACTCAGATCACTAGATTCAGAGTCCAAAGTGGTAACCACTACTACTCCGGGAGTTGAACCCTGACCGACTCCCACCCTAACTGAGAATCATGCCACTAGATCAACCACCCAAGTTCAGCTGAAGACGCTGAGAAAATCGGAACGGCAGCTTTAGTTTGGTTGGTTGTAGGCAAAACCGTAGGAGAGTCAGCTATCAATGGTTCATTTCCTTCATCCAAGCTATTATAGCTTTCGTCCCATGAGATGGCATTGATTCAATCAAGTTCATTGCGACAGGATCACTGTTACTGTAAAACGAACAATTCCTTCCTGTTTCGCTTTTAACTATTTGGGATTCAGGTTAGAATGAAGAAAAGCAGGGAGGGAAAATTAACTCAGGTCGGTTCTGAAGGAATTGCATACAGCTTTGTGCCAAAGGCATTTTTATGGGCAAGTTTTCTTTGATTGCTTATCGATTTCAAATGCTTTCATCAAGCTCTGCGTCAGAAGGAATTTCTTGCATTCAAATAAATGCACACTTTCTGTAATACACAGTCAACTTGTTAAAGAAGAGAACCAAATGACATGTGAGGTAATCAAACAACATAAATTTATCAGAACAGTGCTTATTTGACTCATTTTAGAATGTTTGACTAAAATTCCGAGACACATGTGTCAGAGACTTTGAGTGCAAAGTACAGACATAAACCAGGAAGTTCCACTTAGATTTGACCTCAGATCACTGGATTCAGAGTTCAAAATACTAACCATTACAGCATGGACAATACATGCGGCTGAATTAGATGCGATGGCAGATGTGTCAGAACACTTTCTGAGTGCAAAGTGCAGAAATAAACCAAAGCAGGTTCCACTGAGATTTGAACTCAGAACACTGGATCCAGAGTCCGAAGTGCTAACCATTACTTCTCTGGGAGTTGAACCCTGGCCCGCTCCTACACTAACTGAGAATCATGCCACTAGATCAATGAGCCAAGTTCAGCTGAAGTCGGTTGAAGCCTGAGTTTTGTTCGTTCTTTCGTGTAGGGCTACACAGTCAATTGGGACAATAGCCAAGAAGTGGTATCGTCATCCAATTAAATGAGGCCGCTGACTCCATGTGGTGATTTGAAGATTGGGCATTCATCAATGATGTGTTCAACAGTCTGTGGTTTTCCGCATTCGCAGAGATTTGTGGCAGACTCTCCAATCATATGCAGATAGGTTTTGGTCTTTGCTACTCCAGAGCTAAGTCTGGTGAGGTTGACCCAGGCTTAGTTTTGTTGGTTGTAGGCAAAACCGTTGGAGAGTCAGCTATCAGTGGTTCATTTCCATCATTCAAGCTACTATAGCTTTTTTCCAATTAGATGGCATTGATTCATCAAGTTCATTGCGACAGGCTCACAGTTACTGTAAAACAAACAAATCTGTCCTGTTTCGCTATGACCTATTTGGGATTCAGGTTAGAATGAAGGAAAGCAGGGAGGGAAAATTAACTCATGCTGGTTGTGAAGAAATTGCAAAGAGCTTTGTGCCAAAGGCATTTTTATGGGCAAGTATTCCTTGATTGCTGTGAGGTAGTCAGACAACATCATTTTATCAGAACAGTGCTTATTTGACTAATTTCAGAATGTGTGACTGAGATTCCTAGACATATGTGTCAGAAGACTTTCTGAGTGTGAAGTGCAGAAATAAAGCAATAAAGGTTCCACTGAGATTTGAACTCAGATTATTGGATTCGGAGTCCAAAGTGCTACCCTTTACACCATGGAAGCCCCTTGTAACTGCATCAAAATTGGAAGCCCTTGGAAGTTGACTGTGTATTACTGAGAGTAGGCTTTTATTTGAATGCAAGAAATCCCTATTTGCCCAGCGCTTGATGAATGACCTTGATTGAATCAATGCCATCTCATGGGAGAAAAAGTTATACTAGCTTGGATGAAGGTAATGAACCACTGACAGCTGACTCTCCTAAGATTTTCTCATAATATGGTGTAATGGTTCGCACTCTGGACTAAAAGCAAGAGTATACATGTTTTAGAAAAGTAGAATTATCTTGGAGTTTAAAAGTACGGACAACTCAACAAAATGTAGAGTTAATCAGTGTGAGATAATATCAGATTCAGCGGCTCTGTCGTTCTCAGTGTCGCTGTCACAAAACTGACCATCATTACAGAAAATTAAGTCCAGTACGCACTGCTAACACTGACTTGGATCTATCGCACTGGTCAGATTAAGGTCCGAGATGTCATTCAGACCTTCCACTACACGCTTTGCGTAATCCATAATGATATGGAGAAGAAAGTTTTCACAAACAAGTGAGACCAAAACCACCCTGTGCTGCGCTTTAATTGTCTGTCTACGGAAGTGACATAGGTGCATGACGCAAAGGTTTCTTCTTCTACCCCGTTTGACAACAATGGCTCCGTGTGTGTGAAATTTGTATGATTTAATGGTTGAATTCAATAAAAACGGTTTCACATTGTGACTTTAAATACAGCGTGTTAGTATAAGCATTAAATAATCTAAGGAATGATCAGTTCCTCCAGCTATTCTCCAGGCAGTGACTGTGTAATGGACCACGACACAGCGGGAGAAGAGGCAGTCTATTGGTACCATGCTGGTACCAATAGACATTTCAGCGTGTCTTCAGCTGTTTCCAGTGGTGACTGCTGTTTTTAAACATTTGCAAATATAAAGTATGTACATTTCTGCGACATCCACTCTGCTTGGGTTCTAGGCCTCTTTTTGTAAAACACAGTCAACTTGTTAAGGAAGAGCAACAATGACATGTGAGGTTGTCAAACAACATAATTATATCAGAACAGTGCTTCTTTGTCTCATTTTTGAATGTGTGACTTTAATTCCTGGACAGATGTGTCAGACAACTTTCTGAGCGCAAAGTGCAGAAATGAACCGATGCAGGTTCCACTGAGATTTGAACTCGGATCACTGGATTCAGTGTCCAAAGTCCAAACCATTACAGCATTGAACCTCTATGTGGCTGAGTTAGAATTGGTCTCCTGGGCATCTCCGGGAGTTGAACCCTGGCCCTCTCTCACCCTAAGTGAGAATCATGCCACGAGATCAATGAACCAAGTTCAGCTGAAGTCTCTTAGAAAACCGTTACAGCAGCCTTAGTTTGGTTGTTTGTAGGCAAAACCGTAGGAGAGTCAGCTATCAGTGGCTCATTTCCTTCATCCAAGCTACTATAGCTTTTTTCCCATGAGATGGCATTGATTCAATCAAGTTCATTGCGACAGCCTTACAGTTACTGTAAAATGAACAATTCCGTCCTGTTTCGCAATGACCTACTTGGGATTGAGGTTAGAATGAAGGGAGGGAAAATTAACTCAGGCCGGTTCTGAAGGAATTGCATACAGCTTTGTGCAAAAGGCATTTTTATGGGCAAGTTTTCTGGGCAAGAAGTGATTTCGCCCTGGCGCAGAGCCGGCTCTTGCCCTCTTCACAAATTCCTCCACTTCCTTCAGACTAGGGTTCGTCAGGTTAAAATCCACTGTTGGCAACGGAGGTGTTGTTCTCAGTGCTTCAGACGGATCCCAATAGTTGTTCTCTGTTGGGGTCACTGTAGGTGCCTCTGAGGTGGTCGTAAATGGCGTCTTCTTACAATCTTACAATTCTAACTAGAAAACAAACCAAAAATTTTCCTAGAACACATTTCTCGAATGTTGCCTGAACATAATCCCATCGACACAATCCATTAATAAAGTAAATCTAACAATGATAAATACTAAACTGGACAATCTGATCACTACTGGTTTATGTGATGTAATTCATATGTGGCTTTTGTCAAGAGAAGACAGACCTAACCGCATTGGTCTCCTGGTCAGCTATTCATGCTGACACAGTCCTGTCGCACCATGTGATCGTCCTCGCAGTCCCATCATCACTCATGACAGGATGAAAACTCAGTAGAGCTTACCTTTACTGGGATTCCATTCTGAAAAACATGTCAATTATCACCAAACAATATTTTAATCATGACAAAGCGTCAGCTTGAAAAGTCCATCATGAGGTCCCTGCATTGTTCTAAGCACAATCATTATGTTTTCTTAATTCTCTAACTATACCCCTCCTTTTTGACAAATGGTACCTTATGTCAAACAAGTAAAACAATGAAAAAACTCGTGGGAAAGATGCCGCTCAGTACATACTGTACCAAGTGGCTCTGCCACTCCAATAATTTTGTGTAGGATACCTTTGAGTAGAGGAAAAAACAAAGTTAGTGAGCCTGTGTCGTCAACCATCATTAGACAAAGCAAAAATTGGGTATGGCGGCTTTGATGGCTGCATTGGCTATTGGCTGCATTTCCTATAGAGATGGGGTCAAGTACATTAATGTAAACGACACAAATAGGAAGATCAAAATGGGGGGTTATGAGATCACAACATTAAACAGATGTTATGTATGTCTCATCAAACAGCTACACCACACCGTATCTCACTTGCCTGTACATATTCATGCAATCAAAACAAAAACAAAAAACAGTTTAACACAGATAGAAACACAAACACAACCGGTTGTACAAATATAGACACACAGATTTATACAAAAACAGGTGACGGACAAACTAACCAAACAAAAACCCTCCTTTTGTTGTACTCATGAGTTTAAATCATTGTAGTTGAACTTTTCAAGAACTTCAGTAGCAAGATCTGGGCGAAGTCACAAGGGCTATCGCTGTCAAGCAATCATGTGAATCTCCATAAGAGTGAAGAAGAGAAGTTGGAGTAAGCAAAGTGAAAGTTGCACAAGTCGATGATGGAGAGTTGATGTCTGAGAGAAATGAGCCGGTTTGCTTTGTAGCAAGATAAAGGCTACAGCATGTAATCAACCCAATGACCCCGGCTCCCAGTTTCCGAGCACAGTATGCTACAAGACATAATTCATTTCCATAAGATTACAACAACACAGCTTACATTTTACCATCTTATTCAACCACAGTTAAATTAATCCAGCAAACCCAACATGGAGCTGGTGCCAAAATTTTTTTTTAAAAACAACAAATGGTTCAACCGTGTAATGGCTTGGCAAGCATTGCCTCGTTCCATGATCCAAAAACAACAATAACCAAAACAGCCAAGAAAGGCCATGCCAGGGTGCGACCCTGAGGAGACAAAATTAAAATAAAATAAATATCATGACTCAAATAATGAACGTTCTTTTGTGCTGCCTGGAGTTATAAGGGGAAAATTAAAAAAAAAAACATCTAAATGGCCAACGTATTTCACATTTATTTAAGTTTTTTTCGTAAGCGGACGTAGACAATCCATTACCTCTCTTGTATACAAAACAAAACAATTATTCCTCTTTGTTAAACTACTTGTTAAGTTTTATGCTCTATATCAACATCTACCTTAATCAATTTCAAATCGAGATTATTTCTCGATTAAGACAAAAAAAATAAAAATTAACAATATTCATAATTTTGTTTGATTATACTTAAAAAATCACCAGCCTTACTGATAATCAAAAAACAACCGGTAAGGATTTGAAACATACAAACACAGTTGTATATCACACCAAAACTAACAATTCACTCATGCAATATCATGATTTAATGTGTAGTGTTAAATCTATAGTATTTAGTTATTTATCATGTCCTTTGATTTAGAATTACCAATTTACTAATGCTTTGTGCCATTCAATTTGTTACTGTTGTAACACTGCAGACTTTCCCTCTGTGGGATAGATAAAGGATTATCTTAGCTAAACCAGCAGATCACTTTGACACAAGAACACAAAAGTGGAAAATAAAGTATATTTAAAAAAAATAACTCTTTATAAACCCAAAGCTAATTAATTTCTGCTGCTGCTATGCATCATATCTGCTCTCCGCAATGTCTTAAAACATATTTTGGAAGCAATTTTTTTTTATCTATATTGATCAATTTAGTTTTATCAATTTGGAATGCTTTGCAATAAAATCTATTAACAACGCACAAACTATAGTTAAAAAAAACCTCACCATACTCCTAACCTTACCAAAGTCACATTTAATGAACCAAAGACACCTTCCAGCAACTTAAAACCTGCTTCAACTCACCACAACACTATTATCAACATCACCATTATCTCTCTAAACACAATCCACCAGTTCAAAACGTGCAATATCTATGCATACTACCGCAGCATTGACCTTTGTTGTACACCATTTGACTACTAGTTAAATCATTCAGTTCTAATATCCTGTGAAAATAACTTTTACACGCACTCCTCTCCAAGTTTCATCCTAAACAAAGAATCCCAAATGCATCATAGGCAAACTTTCCCACTTTCATTG
Organism: Zeus faber; assembly: GCF_960531495.2. NCBI lineage: Eukaryota > Metazoa > Chordata > Actinopteri > Zeiformes > Zeidae > Zeus > Zeus faber. The sequence continues at coordinate 61,275 of NW_028293157.1, read as the reverse complement.
TCATTGTCTTTCATATCTCAACTTCTCTAATCCTTTCAGTCTGTCATTACCTTTACAGCTCTCTCTCGCCTTGTTACATATACAAAAAAAATTGATATCTTTTTTTTTCCCCAAATTAATTTAAAACTTTACGGTATCCTTTCTAGCAATCCTACCAGATATTTTAGATTATAATGGTACTTTTAGACCAAGGACTCATGTGTGAAACTAGTTTGACATGTTATGTACAGCACACATACCACGCATATCTTGCGTTCATACATTCGCTTGTTTAATTGAGATTTTTATCAGCCAGGAGGCTTAACAAAGCCAAAGAAACTGATAGAATCTCTCCGAACTCATCTCATCGATACATGTTCCAAAGTGATCAATCGGCCAGACACCAATTTGATCACAATTTATTTGATTTATTTAAAACGTACTGAAACTAGTTAGAAAGCAAGTCGCAGAGCTGGATTATCAATACCTCCAAAATAAAATAATAAAAAATAGTAAAAACAATAAACAAAGCAATAATTACAAATATAATATTAACAATTATTATTATTGTATTTGTTTTTATTTTTATTCCCTTTTTTATAATCAATTTTACTCTAGTTATAAATTAATTGTATTGTATTCCTACAACACCAAAAGTTTCTTACCTTCCCTCAATGCTTCTGCTAGGAGGAATCAACAATACTCTATAATATTATTCTATAATTTTATTCATTAATGTCGAGTTATTACTGAATAAAAAATGTAAATTAAAATAAGATAAACAAAAACCCACGATCCTCTTGATCGATACAATATTGGCCACTTCCACGGTCCTCCAGACCGATATATCCACTACCCCTTCCTAGTTGCGCTGCACGCAAACAAGCCATATGTCAATGTGAGGGGGGGATTTCTGAGTTAAAAAAGAAGATTACCCAGAGCCATTTACTACACAATAGCTTTTCCTTCGATCTTCTCTGATCGGTACAATATCTCAGTTAGTCCTCACCTTCATTTTTTCAAGATCTCGTGTTGTTCCTTTTGGATCTGCCAGTCATGTCCAGACAACTCCTTCTTGGATGTCTTCACAGTCGGTTCCTGCCTGCCATTGTGCACACAACCTGGTTAATGAAGAGGTCCAACAGAGCCAAGCAGAGATCCTGCCGATTATCCCAAAACCGTGGAAGAAATTCTTCTGCAATGATGGGTGAGGTTAATCTGCCTGCTACAAGAAAACAAAAACTGAGAGTATTCAAGATTATTTATTCTGCAGAATAAAGAGAAAGGTTCAGTCCTGCTCCAAAGCAGTGTTCTGACCAGTCTGATATCATTTCTGCAGACCGTGGGTTTTATACAGAAACAGAGGGTGTGGCTTGGGTCATAAATTATTTATTTAAGTCTGTGTCCCTGAACTGTCTCCCTGGATGCCAACCTCAAACAGTTACATTTACAGGAACGTGTAAATGACTTGGAAGACGTGAATAACAATCCCTTACAATGCACCTCCAGGCTCCCCTGTGGTTATTCTTCATCTCCATACAGGGTAAACAGGATGAAATGTGATCTGGTTCTTCCATGTTAGAATTGACATTGTAGATGGAAAGAACATTTCTCTTTACAAAAAGTTGGCGAGACCTTTGTCCTCATTCAAAATAAATGATCGTAAAAAAATTTCTCTCACAGATGCTATTTTATTTTGTGTTTTAATAATTACTTGGATTTAAAAAAAAAAATCTCAGAGCATCTCTCCTCCTCTCATGATTGGTCAGCAGTGTCCAGTAAACCTCTGCTATCATTTATTGTAAAGACAGCTCATCACAGTTTGAAAAGTGTGTGTGTGTGTGTGTGTGTGTGTGTGTGTGTGTGTGTGTGTGTGTGTGTGTGTGTGTGTGTGTGTGTGTGTGTGAGGCAGAGAAGTAGGTCACTATCACTCAAAATATCTTCATTCTTTTCCGTCCAGGTCAAACATTACCAGGCAGTTCAACCCACCCCAGCGTTCCTCCTTCCCAACTCCCTATGATGTCGATGTGAGTCAGTGGACCTATTCACAGCAGCAGAAGATATGGATCAAGACAGAACTGGAATCTTTGGGTCTATGGCCAGGCTCTGCACCTGTGAAAAACCCCATGAAGATGGTATCATTGTGGCATTTCCCTCCTGAGCCAGAGTTGATTGACAACGTCGCGGATCTTCCATCCCCAACATACTCTCAACTCCATCCATTTTTCATCTGGAAGCTGGATAATGACAAGATAATGACCAGGCTGAAGAACAAATTCAATCTACCATCTATTGAAGGATGTTCACAGCCACAGGTGGCCACTGCAGGTGTCAGGAGACCTTGTGTAATTGTTGGCCTCACTGGACAGTACTACTGGTTATCATCAGGGCTGTGCTGTAGGATCTGCATGAAGAGGTAGATTGCCAACAACCCACACTGGAAAAGCTCCCCAAGAAGTTCACAAACCTGTTGCCAGCAACTCTGAACTACAAAAAGGCTATCTGTAGGTCAGTGATCGATGAGCTTAGGCGCACAGGAAATTCAACCATATAGCCTATCGGGTCATGGAGATGAAGCACCTCAAGTATGAACGTGCCAACCTGTCCTACCTCCTCAGCTGCCAAAACATCATGGATGCTGAGTCAGGAATGTATGGCCAGAGAACCCTCACCGGGTTCATTAGACAGTAGACTAAACCAGCGCCATTCAGAGAGTATGAGGATTCAGATGGCTGGAACAGAGTCTCTGTGTTTGCATACTACCTGACTCATTGCCTCCTGTATGAGTACCAGTGCCAGGAGGGTGTGATTAAGAAGCTCCTGCAGGGCACCTTTAGGGAGGCCCTCTGCTCAGACGACACCTGTAAAGTTGCAAGGAAGGTCACCTTTACATCCAGGACCATTTCATCCGACACCATCATGAATGAAAACTGATCCTTGGGTGGGTGATGGTGCAGTCTGAGACAGAAGTGACTGGAGCCCATGTGCCAGGGGTTAGTGAACTGCTACAGGATGACAGAGATGGAAAATGAACATTGTCAGTGGGTAGACAGGTAAGAAATGACTTTAATATTTTCTACTATGAATTTTTTTCTACAATTATTGAACAGCATTGAAATCATATGAATGACTATGATATGACAGCAGCATCATTCATGAGTTTTTTTTATTTTGTTTTGTATTTCAGAGACTGCTGTGAGGCCTTTAGGATGGCAGGTGAGGTGAGGGGGCTAACGTTCCTGTCTGGATCCCCATCAGAGGTACATCTCAGCAAGAGGGCTACCACTTCCTACAGGCTCAGTGGGTCAATGGAACGCAGGTTTCATCAGAGCTGTTTCAAGCCCAGGGGATTACAGCGTTCGCTCACTGGAACTATCCACATCTGGTAGGCCTAAAGCATCCAGGTGTTCGGCTTCCAGCTGTATTTGAACTTGTTCTGATTGCAGATCTCAATGCAGTCTCCAAACGGGTGTTAGGGGATAAGACGTATCCTGACCTTCATCTTTCCAGCAGAGAGAGAGAGGTTTGGTATGGATTATGTGGAGGCTGTTTGCTGTCCCGTTCCACTCGCCTGGGAAAAGCACAGGAGCAAGAAAGAGTCCATGCCAGGAAATTCACCTCCACAGAGCAGCCTTCAGCCCTCACGCCCAGTTCAGTCACCCTCCCCTCCACACAAGCTGTACCAATTTCCTGCATTTCCCCCTGCTATTAAAGCAAATGACTACAAGTAGTGATTCTGATCCTCTCACAGAGTCAGGTAAACACATTATTATAATAGCAACATGAAAAATTGTCAATTGTTAGTATCTACAGTATATTTTTCACATAAAGGAAATAATTAATTTTTTGTCTCATGTTCCTCTTCGAGAAACCACTTGGACACCACCTCTGTCCCTGCAGGCTTCACCATGCGGGGCTCGCACTAAACAAGTGAAGACTGGTGGGAGAGTGTTTGTCCTAGACCACAAGCGTTGGATATCCCCTATTAAGGAGAAAATGGACATCCTGCTAAATAAACATCGTGGACAGAGAACATGCTGAAGCTTGTGGACCAGGAGAATGCTGATATGGTTCATAACTCCGCAACCGACCCAAACAGTATGCTCCACCCAACAACAATGTTTCACATTGTGTAGTTTGTGAAGTCCATGGCCAAGCCACTGAACACCAGCTCTATATTGAACACCGGCCCAGAGACGCTCCAGGTGAGATAGTAGTTATGGCACACTTTAGCAGAGGAGAGTGAGACAGTCTGTGTGCCTTTTGTTTCAATGCCACCAGCTGTAGTAAATCCACCTTAACCTGCTGCACCTTTAACTGAGGACTTTATCAAAAGGATTATGCAAGGCATCAAAACAAAAGCATAGATGTAGGAAACAAACAAAGTCATGCCCTTCCTGTGGTCAGCCAAAGTCCAGGTACCCAAACAATGTCTCCTCCATCCACTTTTTCTACCAGCAAGGCCCTCTCCGTTATTTATATTGTTCCACGAAGGTTTTTAAAGCCTATGGTCCTGACGGCCTGACAAACTCCAAAATGCCCTTTCAAGACTTTATGGAGGCTTAGTTCTTCCAACAGAAACTGGAGCACAAAAAGAAGAGGGCAGAGGAAAGAGGGCAACAATTGAGTAAAAGGCCCGACTACCAGCACAAAGGGAGGATATGCCGTTTCTGTCACATGGAACTGAAGCAGGGCGCAAACCGTCCTAATGTGCACACAGGCTTCCCTGGTGTAGCAGAGAAGTGCATTTACCTCCCAGCTAAAGGTCTTCTCCTTGTACAAAGATCAGGGTATGGAAAATGAGATGCACTGGAAGGGCTTCAAGTAGTCTGTATTTTATAAGATAGATGGGAGGTTGAAAATGAGAAATCATGGGTGTGTAAATTGTAAAAAAAAAAATTCATCAGCTTTGGAAAAGGGGACACGAGAAAGTAAAATCCAAAGGCTACCATGGCCATGTCTGTAGTGTTTTTTAATAGTGTTTTAACCATGGGACCATTCGCGTTAAAGGCCAAGGTGATAATAGCTACACTACTGAAACACATTGTGTCAACTCAATTTTGTTTTGCCTGCTCAGTGACGTAGTGCTATGGAACCAATGTAATGCGTATATGCCAAAATGTAAATACACTGGAAACAACAAGAGGCAGTTTGTGTGGTGTAGCGATTATCACGTTCACTTTACACTCAAAAGGTCCTCACTTCGAAACTGGGCAGAAACAGTAGATGTTAGCTCATTACAGGAGATTTGTATCTTCATCAAATCTGAAGCAATTCAATAACTTATGGCAATGTCTTTTTTTGACACAACAATCTCAACATAGCAATAACTAAGTCAAGACTTGAACAAAACGTAAACAAAGCAATGACAAAGACTGTGCTTCAAACTTGACAAAAGCCTAGTTGCTGAGTTTTGAATTTTTTTTTTTTTTTCAGCAATAGAACGAGGGAGACTTGATAGTTAAAAACAGCTCCCTGGTTCCAGCTGCATAAAAATTAAGAAGGAGGATACTCAACAAAAAAGTGTGTTTCTGCCCTTTTTCAAACAGGGGATCTCTAACATCCGTAACAAACAGGATTACCGCTTCACTGGAGAAACAGACATCCCTTCTAAAACCAGTGACGTGCAGTGAGGGTTGGGGTTGGGGAGGCACTGACTCACAAGTCAGATTTACAAACATACAGTAGGATCGGCATCCTCATCGTTACCACGAAAGGCCAGCTCCTGTCTTTCAAAATCTCACGATTTTCCTTTACCTTGGCATTGTGGAGGCTGATATTAAGTCTTCGTTGTTCATTCAGAGCCAGATCAATGCGCGAAGTTCCAAAGGTTTTTAAATAAATCTGATTTTGAATGTGAGCAGTTGATTGTTCATGTTTGTCAAGGCTTCTTAGCAAGTTTTTCAAGTCACAAAATCCCGTATGGGTCCACACAGTCTCACTCGTTGAGAATAAAAGGCAGGGAAAGCAGAAAAGACGTTTTTTTATAGCACAGCCACAAAGCCAGTCTTTATGTGTATACCAATCGTTTGAAAAGAACGAGTAGTTTCCCGTCGATTCCCGACTCCCGTCGTTTGAAGCAAACCTCGTAGTCCTGGCGTCGGTCTCCCAGTATTTATGACTTCTTGCTTTGACTGAAAGTCCAGCTTTGAAAAATGTCTTAGTTTAGAAATCAAATCCTCCATTTTCAGGGCGAGAAATGACAGCTTGTCGCTAAGCTCTACAGCGTCGCACAGCACACTTCTTGTGTTTACTTTTTGCACACGGGTTAGAGTTCACCGTGACCTGGCTGGTGGCAGGCTATCAGGCTGCTCACTATCGCCGCCCTCCTTGAGGCAGAGGTACTGCCTGCCTCAAGGCAAGCATTTTCCCTGTGGATTCATGTCATATCAATAAGATGTAAATATTACACACATACGTGAAATACATTACTGAACACCATGGAAAAGAAGACGTATACATTTATTACATAAAAGTGTACTCAACCATCATATTGGAAACATACACAGAAATGGGAACAAGCACGCGCCATTTGCACGCGCTCAATCCAGTTTGTGAGTGATTGCGCAAACTGGAGGGAGGCTCGGCTGTCCATGCCTCACCTCTCGTCTCCGACAGAGACTCCGTTTATTTAAGCAGGAAATACAGAATTTTCTGGGATTTTTACTATAAAAATGGTCAAAATACATTAAGAACCACACCAAAATCATAGTCCAGAGGACAAATATTAATACTTGTGTTATTTTATTATTTCGTTTCTTTTTCCTCTCATGATGACAGGGGAGGCACAGCCTCCCCTGCCTCCCCTGACTGCATGTCACTGTCTAAAACTAGTTTTTATTTTGCATGCTCAATAAGTAAGTGCTGTGGAACCAGGCCATAATACAAACACAATGGAAGCAAGGCCTACAGTTTCTGTGGTGTAGTGGTTATCACATTCGCTCCAGGAGCAAAAAGTACCCAGTTTGAACAGCATGACTGCTTTGTTGAGAATGCCACTGTCATGCAAATGCAAAGCAGACATTTAGGATAACATCTACTTAAATGGCTTGTCAGAAGTGGGATTTGAAGCCACGCCTCCATTGGAGACTGCGACCTGAACGCAGCGCCTTAGACCGCTCGGCCATCCTGACAGTGAAGTGCTCAAATAAAGTGCAATCCATCCAAAACAAAAAAAGTTGGAAGTGGCATTCTACAAAACTTATTATGAACTGGACAAATACCGAAGAGAAAGTGAAATCCCATCAGTGTTTGGCCTCCTTTCAAATTTGTGTTTCTCATTTCCAGCTCTTTCAGCGACTGCCAATACTTCCAGGACAGCCAAGATCCACAAAAGTAAATGTTTTTTTGTTCGTGGCGTCTTCTTGCACTCACTTTTGGTTTGGTTAGGGCCAGTAGAAGTTATCTTGATGACGTCCTCCGCTTCGTCCGACGACTAGACAATTGAAATAGGATGCTAATGACCATGCACGTGCCAGGCCACGTCTTCAGCAGCTCTCCATTCCCATATTACCCACTCTATGTTATTCATGTAAAGGGTAGAGATAAAGATTTATCTATAGATTATGTGTCCATCAGTTTCCAATGAATAGGGCATTGATGTTCTGACTTGAAGGTTTTTGACCCCATTTTTGTGAATGTAGCTATCCGGATTTTAAGTCTGATTTGAAAGCGAGGCTGTATTTCTGGATTGTCTTCAACTACAGAAGTGGACCACGTCATGTGTCAGGCAAATATGATTCTGAAGAGGCCTTCAATTGCATGTTCCTTGGGGTGTGTATATTTTTTCCTCAGAAATGTTAGTACTGTTATACTTTCATAATATCCCTTTTGTGATGCAACGATCTTGAAAAATCCAGATCAGAGACATGTCTTCTGTGCTGATGGATCATCCGTGCAATACAGAGACAGTAGAGGGCCTTTCAATTCTAAAACCAATATTTCTTGACTTTATGTAATGATTTGCTTTGCAAGGAAGGCTTTGCGATTTTTGAAAATGTTATCGCCACAATAACAATTATATTGTGACTTGTATTTCAAGATGAATATCTTCTGGTTTGGGGCAACTTATAATTGATTAACATCCCATAGCTTATTATTTTTAAGACTGTGTTGTGAAAATGTGTGTATCAAATGTGAAACACCACATATATAAGATAATGTATCTGTAAAACCCTCAATGGCAATTGTATTGCATTTCATGGTGCAATGTGCATTATGCCTACCAAAATGCTAAATACATTGTTTTGATTAATTCACAAATTAAAGCTCTGCACAGGCAATCATTTCTCACCGTTTTCCTTGCTACAACGGCCAATACTTCCAGGACAGCCAAGATCCAAAAAAGTCCAGTATCAGTACCTATTTATCAGGGTTATGGTTAGGGTTAGCCATTAACTGTGTGCATTGGTGGTTCAGTGGAAGAATTCTCGCCTGCCACGCGTGAGGCCCGGGTTCGGTTCCCGGCCAATGCAGTGATCTGTCGTAGACTGTGCCTAGAAAAAATGGCGTCATGCAACTTTGTGACAGCTGACAGTGAGGTAAGATGGGGTAGTTGTTACCCGGAGCTAGTGAGGTCAACTGTCCGGATGCTTGGGTGATTATGCTGCTGTTGCATAAATGCTTGTTCGAAGTAAGCATTTAAGACAGACATCTGCCGAAAGAGCTTGTCAGATGTTCAATTTTAACCCTTGCCTCCATCGGGGACTGCCACCTGAACTCAGCGCCGTAAACCGCTTCACGAAGGCAGAATCCATCCGCAAAGGTAACAAGCAGATGTGGCATTCTACACTTCACTTTCTCATTTTCTGGATGGCTAACTAAGAAGATGTAGAAATCCCTGAAGTGTTTGGCCTTCTTACAAATTTGTCTTTCTTGATTTTTAGCTCTTGTTGCAACGGCCAATACTTCCAGGACAGCCAAGGTCCAAAAAAGTAGATGTCTTCCTGTTCATGGCGTCTTCTTGCATTCAGGTTTGATTTGTGCATACTACAACCAAAATTGTCAGAATGTACAAAATTTGTGCAGTTTTGACTAGTGGATCCCAAAAAGCCAAAAAGCAATGGGTTAGGGTTAAGGTTCAGTTAGGTTTAGTGTAAAAGTTAAATTGTCTTTGTTGGTGGATGGACTAATCATTACAGAGTAAATCAGAGAAATATATTTTATGTTAATAAAGTGTTTAATCTTGTACAAGAGGAGCAGTTTCAGTGTAGCAACACAACAGAATGCCACTAGGAGTGGCCAAACTGACGAGTCGTTAAGATGTCGGTCAGCAGACGTCGCGAAACGGCTTCTCTGATGGGGCAATTATGTTGAGACAGATCATCTGTTGAAGTTCCCTTTATTTGATGGTCGAGACATGTTGCCTTTCTCCTCTTCACATTATGGCACATAAAGTGACTAGTTCATGTCTTTTTTAAGACATGCACTCTATTTAGCCTTAACAAGAAAAGTAAAGTACACATACCTTGTAGAAAAGTGAAAAGCACATCAAAACATAGAAAAATAAAATTTGTATCACATTCCCCCCTGTTTATGGTTTTTTCAAGCATAACATTTTATATTTTATATTTTATATTTCATATGGAGTGTGCGAGCAAAAACACTGCCGGGCAGTACAATTATACAGTTTCCTAAACTCAATATCCATTCAGACAGGGATATTCTCTCACGGTCCCTCTGCCTAGGCGACCACCCACTGGTACTCCATATCCTAATGGGGTATACAAAAAACAGTCATCAGTGTGAAATTGAATAAACTCTTTGAGAACATTAATAATACAATTCTTAATCTCTGTGTAATAAGAGGGAAGAAGGTACAAAATAAAAAATAAAAAGGTGTCCAACACAGACTGGTTGTCCCATCAGATCACACATACCTTGTACAAAAGTTCATGTAAAAAGTACATCAAAACATAGACGTGTACATTTTTTATAACACTACTCTGTTGAAACATCATGTCCCCAGCAGGTGTAGAGACCTCATCACTGATTACTACAACAACTTCAGGATAAAGGTCTCTTCAGGAGCAACTACATCGAGTTGGCACAAGGTGGAGAGTGGCATCATCACAGGGTGCACTATCTCTGTGACACTGTTCTCCTTAGCCATGAATATGCTCACCAAGTCAGCTGAGCCAGAGTGCAGAGGGCCCCTCCTTGGAGGAGAAATGCAAGGTGATGAGAGCCAGAGAAGTGGTGCAGTACAGGGACTGAAGTGATCTGAAGGTGGCCAAAGCTGGAATCCAAGTGAGGACTGGCAGGAAGTGGAGGATGCTGTGTCACAGAAGGAGACAAGATGAAACAACAGGGAGCATGATGGGACACAGTTGAGAGGAAGGTGACCTGGACTGAGATCTGGAGAGCAAAGCCTCACCGCATCAGATTCCTTATCCAGGCAGTTTACAAGGTGCTCCCAAGCCTGTCTAACCTGCACACATGGGGCATAGCAGAGACACCAGCATGCCCATTGTGTTCCAAGTGAGGAACCCTTGAGCACATCCTCAGCTGCTGCATTACGGTACCACTGGAGGAATGATAAACGTTAAGATTTAGCAGCCGCTTTTAGCCAAAGCGACTTACAACTATTCAAACACAGACGGACGCGGCCATCAGGAACAATTAGAGGGTTAGTGTCTTGCTATAGGACACTACAGCATGCTGGGATTGAACGAGCAACCTTTAGATTCCTAGACAACCAACGCTACCCTCTGAGCTACCACCCCCTTAAGCATGAAGTCCATAAAACCATCGCTGAAGCCGTCAGCACTGGACTTGAGTGGACAAAGCAGTTCCGTCCCTCCAAGAAAACCATTGCCTTTGTCAGAGCTAGGGAGCAGGAAACCCCTGCCAGAAGAACACCTGCAGGCATCCAGACCTACGCAAGAGGCTGGCAGCCGGCCACCTCATCCAGGTGGCCGGCTGGGTCTCCTGGATGAGGGTGTATGATTTTGAAAGGCCCGAAACACCCACTGATTCCAGGAACATCACTGATGATGTGTCCAGAGGCATCAGCAGATGTATTTACACAGCGATAGATATATATAAAGAAATGTATGATTATTGAAAAGGCAATTGTCATCATCTAACATGAAAGTATATTAAATGTGACATCAAGGTTTCCACTTATTGTGCTCAACATGGAATTTTGACTGTGATAAGCTGAGCATTTCCTTCTCCAAATCCGGGTCATCCTCCATCACTGTAAGACAACATATTATAGATTTTTAATAATGGTCCATGGTGAAAATAATGTAATTCAAAGAGTAATGCAAAACTTAATGCACATTATGAGAAAATGTCACAAATGCCTTTGAATGACTAACGTAAGGGGTCAGCAGAGGTCAGACGCTGGTGTAGAGAGAGACCTGTTTTCTCTCAACAGATACTCCTGCAGACACTGCATCTTTGTACCTGAAGCACACCTTTTCCCCATGATGAATGCTGCATACCCATCAGCCCTCCTGTCCCACACTTCCTTCCTCGTGTCCTTCGCTCTGACACCAAAGCCAAAAAGGTTTTTTTCTTCTGACACAGGTGGTGGAGCACTGGACCTCTCAGCCTCATATTTAAGAAGAGACCTTATCTCCTTGAAACTAAGTGCATACTGCTGAAATAAGATAAGACTGTCCTTGCTGGGCCCTTCAGCCATAAAGACTCCAGTGTCTCTTTCCTTCTGGGCACTCTTGATCAGGTACATTGTGTACCCTACATCATTTTCAAGAAGCCACCTGAAAGATTTGCCCTTATATTTCGAAAACTAGAGAATATACTCCCTGAGCACTTCACTCCGGTCAGTAAAGTCCCCTCCCTGTTGTAAACCACATTCCAGGCATTCTTTCTGACCACATCCTCTTTGACCGGTGCTGACCTGTCTTGTTAGGACAATTAGGATTAGGAGGATTTTTTTCTTTTCTTCTCTGAGGGATCCCGCTGCAGAAAGCCCAAGGGCCCCGTTTGGAAGAGCACTTTCACCTTCCCCAGGAAGATAATAAGTTGTTTTTGCAACATGTTGATCACTTCTGTACAAATAACAACAACAACAAATGATACAACGACTATGCCCAGCAAAAAAGAGAAGTCATTCAACTTTGTGACATGTAACAACGTCAGATGCTAAAGTAAGATGTGGTAGTTAGTACAGGGAGCCAGTAAGGTCCAAGTTAACTGCATGACTGCTTTGTTGAAAATGCCACTGTTGCGTGAATGCTGGCGCAAAGTAGACATTTAGGAGGACATATACTTAAGTATCAGGTATCTGCCCTGTGTGTCTTTCTCAACGTTATCCACACGCAAAGGCACATTTTTTACAATAAACGATGAATAGAAGATCTGCCATTGACGTGGCAGTTTGGCATGTTCAGCATCTGTGAGATGTGTCTCCTGTAATAGAGCTATGTCTATTTCATGATTTTTCAGAAAGTTAAGTACCTTTTTATGTTTGGACAGTTTATTGATGTCATTAGTTTTCCATGTCAAATACCTAAGCGCTACAGTTGTCATTTCACGTATCTATCTTTCCCAAAAGGTAATATAAGATCCAATGAAACCAGTTAGGATATTTAGCCCAGGCCACTGTTTTATCTGAGCCATTCATTTGTATGTCCTGTACCATAGTTGGAGGCAAATATAAAAGTAGAAAGAAAAGAAATAAGAAACAAACAAAAAAAACAAAAAAACAAACAAAGAAAAAGGTCAAAGTAAACCCTACATGCCCCCCTTTGACCCCACTTCCTCCCCAACTGAGGAAGTGCAAAAACCTTAGTCTTATTGACCCTTTTTTTGTTGCAGCGGTAACCCAACATTATTATACATTATTAACTGGTACCAATCCTCCTTAAAGCTGAAATAGTCTATTAGCCTAATCCACTTGTCATTTAGCCAAGTTTGAAACAAAAATGGACATTCAGTTGATGCGAAAACACAATTTAAACGTTTTACAAAGTCGTACAATTCCCTTTAATAACACCTGGGGAGGCTATTCGGGCAACTCTCCCGGTGTGAGAAACCTTGAACATCATAACCAGAGAAAGTAAATTAAAAACCTGGCGCGTCCACGTATGCTGACAACTGCTCCTGGCTGTGCCCCCGGAAGAAGGACGAGCCAGGATCGGTCAAATGCAGAGGATCCATTTCACCGGCCACCATCAAAGCATGTGCGTGTGTGTGTGCAAGCGTGTGGTGTGTTGCGTGATGAATAAAGACTGTTTCTTCCTTCTTCTTCTAAAAACATAATTGATTTTATAGAGCCCCGCAAGGCCCACATGGAAATCTAGGCGGCTGACGAATGAGTTGGAGTCTGCTTACTTGATGCAGAGAGCTCATGAGTGTAAACAGCAGGAACAGCTCTGGCAGGAAGTAGACCAACCAAAGAATGGTGAAATTGTTTAGCTGTGCAAGGTGCTCAATAATCGCCTAGACTAGGAGATGAGAGCCCTTCGAGGGAGGGTGCATTCCCTTGATACTGAGAAGCTCCATGCAAGAGAGGGTGGTATCTCTGCAGGACGACGTGGATTGGCTGGAGCTTGCACTCCAACTGCAGCAGCAAGATGGTAAACAGCAGCTCCTAACTCTATAGGCACAGGCAGACCAGGCCCACGAGATGGCTAAATGTCATGCATCTGAGTTGGCCCAGACTAACCAGACTGCAGGATTTTAAATGAAAAGATAATTTCTCAGACAGACTGCCTCGCAAACATAGAGAAAGCAGAGGTAACACTGCAGAAGGAGGTGCAGAGACTGGAGTCTGCCCTCCAAGAGCAGAGAGAACAGATTAAAAATCAGCTCCTTGCTCTCCGGATCCAGGCTGGCCAGGCCAAAGAGCTGGCTGAATCTCCTCAGTCTGAGCTGGTCCAGAGGAACCACACATGCAGGTTATTAAACAAGGAGCTTATTACTCAGATAGGCTGCCCTGCAAAAAAGGGCAGGTCTGCCATCCAGCTTGGAATGGGCGATACCAACATTTTTCCTTTTGATACCGTTGTTTAAGTACCTATATGGTACTTTTTCATCAATACCGATACCGATACTTTTTGCACCTTAAAGGGAAATCACATGATTGCACAGTGTTCATTCATAACTTTATTACAAGGGCAATACGAAATATAAATAAAACTCATTTACATAAACACTTGAAAGAAATGCTTATAAAATGATAATGAAATAGATCAATGAGTTAATTAAATAAAAGTGAGATGAAAATAAATATTTTTTAATAATAATAAAATAATATAAATGATATATAAATAATTAGACTTCATATTAATACAAGACTTCATATTAATACAAAATTAATTACATTTCTTGTATTGAAACATCAAAACACATCATCATCACCAACATTAGCATCATCATCATCATCATCATCCTCAACATCAGCAGCAACATCATCATTAACAACAAAATGCAAAATGATAATTTCACTCGTTTTAATTACACTGAAAGAGAATTCAGACGTTGACCTCATTCTGACTTCTCATCATCCCTTGTGTGAATTATGAACGGCACTTGAATTATGAATTATAAACAAAACAACACTATTTAGAACAAATTACAAAAAGGGAAATCCAAATGTGATAACAATTTAATCATCATGCAGCAAAATGTAAAAATGCAGTTTATTTACCAATCTATTTAGATATTTTGTTCTCAGCAAAGATATTTTATTCATCTAAATATTATAATTTATAGCCTGATATATACAGAATTTTTACTTCCATTAATAACATTCTAGAAACAAAACTGTTTGTGAATATTTTATGATACATACAGTACAAGTATATGAACCTTTACGTTTGTCAACTAAATGAAAGAGTGGTGAAGATGACCTCATCCAAGATTCACGTAGCTCAGTTGCATATTTGGGGTAGTTTAATTAAAAAATGGTTCATTCAATTTTTATCACTTATAACACATTAACTGTCACCTGTACCTGGATATTCTTTGCCTTTCATGAAACTCTCCTGCGATGTCTTCTGATGGACAGCAAGTCGTGCAGGGGACTTTGAGGCTTGCTGGTTGTCTTCAGGGCGATGTTCAGCCTCTTTAAAAATGTCAGGGTGCGTTGTCATTAATTGCTTAAGGAGGTTTGGAGTCTCTTGATGAATTTTTTGTGTTGATGAAGACGTAGGGACCGCTGACGCTGACTTGAGTAAAATAATAGATTAATTACAAAAGAACAGCATCAGACCAGACTTGCCTAGGACGTCCAGAAGAGAACCAAGCCCGATGGATTCTCTGCCAAATGAAACTCGGGCGGGCTCTTTTATGCCCAAAGACAACATTTACCATTTGGTTCCCCTACATAGGTCACAGGTCACATTTCACCTTCCTTATCACCGGGACCCCTGGTTATGTGCCCTCTCTCTCAGGACCCGGGGGGATGGTAGCTCAGGCGGTAGAGCTGGTGGTCTAGTGATCTAAAAAGTTGCTGGTTCGATCCCAGGCTCCTCCTGCTAGCATGCTGTAGTGCCCTTGAGAAAGACACTTAACCCCTAATTGCTCCTGATGGCTGCGTCCGTCGGTGATTGAACAATTGTAAGTCGCTTTGGATAAAAGCGTCTGCTAAATGTAATGTAATGTAATGTAATGTAATATAATGGGACCCCTGGCACCGTCTCTTAGTAATTATCTTATACAATGAGGCTGTCTGGGACGCCACACATTCCAAGACACCTCATATTTCCCCCCTTCGAGACTACACAAAGTCTCGACAGAGATAAGAATCATTGAACTTACGACAATAATTGGCTTAATAGAATTCACATACTAACAAACAAATGATTACAATGGTTATAATATACCCTTCTGAACATGCTTAGTCGCAGCAATACAATACATTTGTGGAGTGTAAGAGCGAAAAACCCATCTGGCAGCTTCCTTTCTTAGTTCTTTCAACAAACAATCAAGACAGGAAAATTCTCTCACAGTTCCTCTGCCCCAGGCAACCACCTATTGGACTCAAAATCAATTAACCGCAAAGAAGGGTTTAGAAAACTGTACAGGCTGGTCGACCCATCAGACCCTCCAATGAACTTGTCCCTGCCTATCATCAATGTCCCTCAAAACCCCGCAAAAAAAAGAAAACACCTGAGGTCCCAATATATCCATTACACCCTGTTACAGAAAACTTCAAAGAAAACAATATTAAATCAAAGTAATATGTCTTGCTAAAAATATCTACTGAAGAGTACAGACTTTTCATCAATAATACAGGTTACATTGTAATAAACAATCTCCAATATTATCAAAACCTGCATAACACATATGTATGTATTAAACTGTTGCTTTTTAACACCATCAACTCTTAATGATATTTCACTCGACACTCCTGATCATGATATCCTCATTCAAGATTCAAGATTCAAGATTCAAGATTTTTATTCGTCACGTACATATACATACTTTCATACATATATGCAGTGAAATGTAATGCAACGCACCCGGTGATAACACACAATATGTCCTAGGAAAAATTTCTAATAGCCCAACTAACTGACTCCTAAAACGTAATACAGTAAGTTGAATACCTATAGAATAAAATAAAAATATATAGAATAAAATAAAATACAATAAAAATACAATTAAATAGATAGAGGGAATATGCTTATGTATATGGAATAGGCAATTATGTATATACAGATATGTGATTTAAAGGGTATTCAGGGTCCGTCGTCCATTTTCATCCTCCATTTTTGAATGTCCATGTTTGAGTGTTCTAGTCCATGAGGCTGTTAGGATCTCTGGACACAGCCACCCTCAGACTGGTCCTGAAAGAAAAATTCACCAGTCAGTATCTTGCACACACAACAAATACAGTATAATAATGTCACTTTTGCATTATACCTTAACATTATTCCAATATATGACTAACATTTTCCTTTTCCCCCCTTTGTCCATGCATTTTCTCAGACAAAAATAGACTTGAGTATATGATATAAGCTCCTCACTACACACCACTACCCAATTCAGACCTGTATGCTGACAGATTTTAACAATGCTATTTTTCAGCACTCCATTCATTTTTTTCACAAACACCTTGGCTTTGTGGATGATAAACATCTCCTAGACGTTGTTTAATTCCCATTTTTTGCAGAATTTATTTTACTGTTTTATCCACAAACTCTTTCCCATTATCTGAAGATATGTGATCTGGACGTCCCCACCTGCTTATTACATCGCAACTGACTGAGCATCTTTACCCTTGTTGGATGCTTCAGTCCCCCGTGAAAATCTATCCACGTCCACTTACATGTATCTCTTACCTCCTACTGGTCATACCATGTCAACAAAATCTACAACCAACTCACACATGGGACCTGTCTGAGTTGGAATGTGACCGGGTGGACTCTTCACACCCCTCCGAACATTGTTTTTAAGACCGATTGTACATCTGCCTATGACATAATCAATTTGCTCAAGCAAGTACGGTGCCCTAAAACCATACTCTTTCGTGATTTTTCTTCTTATCTCCCCCCTTGCAACATGGGCTAACCCATGTGCTTCCTGAATCATCAGACCTAGTAGATTGGGGGTGCTACCATCAGTCCTTCATGATTTCTCTACAGACCAGTAGACTCTTGTCCTCGGTACAACCATAATTGTTTATCTATGGCGGACGCCACTTCTTGCATCGAGATCACATCTCTGAGCATAATTTTATCTTCCAAGTCCACTTCATGGGTGACCAGAAGAACCTTGCCTGCTTTGTTTGCTCCTGTAACTGCTTTAGCAGCCTCATCCGCTGCTTTGTTACCTTGAGTAACCCTTGACGTACGCAGCTTCTTCCATCATTTCTCCTATACTGTATGCTTCTGCTCAAATCCTTCAGCCACCATTAAAGTCATATGTGGCACACTTTTCTCAGTGTCACGCTCTTTATCAAGATAATCATCAGTGTTTATCTATATAGCTGCTCCCTTACTTCCTCATTCCACCACCAAGAATCCTCTCCTTCTGGCTACTCCCGTTAGGGGGCACCGCAGTGCATTATCTACCTACAATTCTTTCTGTTCTGCTCATCTATAAACCTTCTCTTTGGCCTTCTTCTCCTCATTCTTCTTATCCACCAGCTGTATTTTGTTGAGTTTTCTGAGAGTCTCCTGGTCCCATTCCTTTGGGTCATGCTCCTTTTTCCTCCGCTTTAGTCACATCTGTCTGACTGCGGGGTCGTATCCTCCAAAAGCTTCATCAGAGTCACTCACACTCTTCTCCTATTTCCAGGTTTCTGACTTGTTGCCTGCTCCCCAAACAGTTCCTTCTCTTGGGACTGTTGGAGCTCTGATACATCTTTATGGTTGTTGTAGCCTTGCCCATCTCTATTTTTTGCTCATCCTCATCTTTGAAGAGATAGTTGCCCTCCTTTGTCATCACTGGGAGCTGGGGATAAACATCAGGGAACTTCACCTCCTTCTCATAAGGCGGGGGCTTCTTTACAGATGCTGTATGTAAGAAGGGTGCGGTAATCTTCTCCATCAATTTTTCTGCTTCCTTTTCATTTTTCTTTATTTCTTATCTACTTTGTTCTCTTTTTTCTTTTGCAACTTCGAACCATGTCGGTCCCTCCTTTACGAACAGCTGCAAAATGCCAAGTTCTGTTTGTCTTTTCTCCGTGCGTCTCTTTCCTCTTTTTCTTTTCTTTTGATTTACTTAATATGTGGACACAAGCACCTGCATTGTTTTAATCACATCCAGGTTAAGAGTTCCTTCAGATGGCCACGGTTGTTCAATGTCAGGCCACCGCTTGCTCCATTTTCCTGATATTTTTGCAATATCTATAATAAGGGAATTATTCTTTCGCACTACATCAATAGGAGTGATTACTTTTGTAATTTTTGTATCCATTTATTTTATTGTAAATCAAATTGATTTATTTAAAAAATATTTATAAAGCACCGTGTAATCACACTCAACCAAAAACAACTAAATTTACCAACCCCAAAGGAGACCAATAGCTTTCCACTTATGAAAGCAACTTCACTTGATCATGATCTGATAAATCTGATAATTCTCATTTATCTTAAATTATCAAAATGTCCATCAATGTTCATTCTCAAAACAGCCTCAATCAAGTTAAACCATACTCAGATAATGAAACCAATATTCACAGCCCTCAACTGAATTTAAATCAAATCAGTTTTTCCTCATGTGATCAATCAAATCAATAATGCTCCATTAATTAGGGGTAAGCCTTGATTAGTCAGTCTGTTGCCAAGTCTCTTACTAACTTATTGCAAACACAATATAAGAAAAACAACTACCGTAATCCTATATGTGAAGAAAGAAAAAACAACAACACAAGAGTTTAGTGTCTTAAGACACTAAACTGGCGATAGTGGCGCCGCCCCTAGCGGTCGCCTGCGCCGGCGCTCTGGTTACTCTCTCACTTTTTAGTATTTTTTTCCTTTTTTTATCATAAAAAAAACAAAACATAGACAGTTACCTCATACGACCGCGATGCACTCATGGTTATAAAAATTTCCCTAAACGAACAACTTTGGGACTTTTTATCCGTGGGAGCAGAGTGGCCGGCGGAAATCCTACGCGGGAACACTCGCAACAACAACTACAACAACAAAAATGGAGTCGCTGTTCCACGAGCCGGCCCACGGAGGAAGCACCGAGGTAAACAAAGCGGCATTCGGGTCAGAATGAGGACGCAACCTTACCGTCCACCTCTGCCAAGCATCCTTCTTGCTAACGTCCAGTCCCTGGAGAACAAGATGGATGAACTTCGAGCGAGGATTCAATTCCAGCGAGACACGACGAACTGTTGCGTCCTCTGTCTGACGGAAACATGGACTCACTGATGCCTGATGAAGCCATACGTGCAGCCGAGGCCTTCTCCGTGTTCCGCGGCGACAGAACGGGAGAGTCGGGGAAATCCAAAGGTGGAGGCGTCTGCCTAATGGTAAACAACTGCTGGTGTAACTCCAAAAACACCAAATTCCTCTCCCACTCCTGCTCGCAGAACCTGGAACAGCTGACCATCCTATACCGTCCATTTTATCTCCCCCGGGAATTTAGCACGGTCATCATTACAGCCGTTTATATCCCACCACAAGCAGACACCGACACAGCTCTGTCGGTTCTGTACGATGTGTTGTGCGGATTTCAGAACAGACATCCCGACGCGGCTGTGGTGGTGACTGGGGACTATAACAGGGCCAAAGTTCTGCCTAATTTCCACCAACACATCACGTGTGCCACCAGGGGAGATAGAACTTTGGACCATTGTTACACACCTTACAAGAACGGATACAAGCCCGTCTCGCTCCCTGCTTTCGGGAAATCAGATCACGCCGCGACCTCGCTGCTTCCTGTTTACAGGCCTCTGATCGCGCGGGATCTGATGATGACGAGGGAAGTGAAGCGGTGGACGGACCAATCGGAGGCTGCGCTTCAGGACGCTCTGACTGACGTAGACTGGGACATGTTCCAATCAAGTTCAAGTGATGTCAGCGAGTTTACGGAGGTTGTAGTAAGTTTGGTGGCTACGCTAGCGAATGATATCGTTCCCACGGTGAAAGTTCGGATATTCCCAAACCAGAAACCGTGGGTTGATAAATCCATCCGCTGAGCTCTGAATGCTCGCACGGCCGCTTACAACGACGGTCTTGTATCTGGTAATATCGACAATTACAAAGCGGCGTCGTACAATCTGCGGAGGGCGGTGAGGGACGCTAAACGGACGTACAGGGAGACCGTGGAGCTACAGATGGAGCGGGGGGACACAAGACGCTTGTGGCAGGGGCTGCGGACTATTACAAATTACAAGAGCAGCTCCCCCCCAGCCACGAGTGTGGACGCCTCCCTAGCCAACCAACTGAACTCCTTTTATGCGCGGTTCGAGTCTGGCTGCAACACCGCTAGCTCGCCGGCTAATTGGAGTTACACCGCTGGGGATGAGCGCGCACTCTCAGTGTGCGTGCACGAGGTCAGGAGGGCTTTGATGCGGGTGAACACCAAGAAAGCTGCGGGCCCAGATGGCATATCTGGGCGAGTAGTGAAGACCTGTGCTAACCAGCTAGCTCCGGTGTTCACTACAATATTCAACATCTCCCTGGCTGAATCAGTGGTCCCGTCCTGCTTCAAGAGGTCCGCCGTCGTTCCTGTCCCGATGATCACCTCTCCAACCTGCCTGAATGACTACCGTCCGGTGGCCCTCACCTCGGTGGTCATGAAGTGTTTCGAGAGGCTGATCAAGGATTACATCTGCGCCTCCCTTCCCCGCACCTTGGACCTGTTGCAGTTCGCGTACCGGCAGAACAGATCCACTGATGACGCGGTCTCCGAGGTACTGCACACCACGCTCACGCATCTGGATGGCCAGAAGGGGGCCTATGTGAGAATGCTGTTCATCGATTATAGTTCAGCTTTCAACACCATAGTCCCCACCAGACTGGCTGTCAAGCTGATGGAGCTCGGACTGAATGCTCCGCTGTGCGCCTGGATCCTGGACTTCCTCACAGCCGGCCCCCAGGTGGTCAGGGTGGGGAAGTACGTGTCAAGCTCCCTCACCCTGAATAGAGGATCCCCCCAGGGCTGCGTCCTCAGCCCCCTACTGTACTCCCTGTACACACATGACTGTGTGGCCAGGTCCAGCTCCAACACCATCATCAAGTTTGCTGACGACACCGTGGTCGTGGGCCTGATCACCGACTGCGATGAGAAGGCCTACCGCGAGGAGGTGGCTGACCTGTCACTCTGGTGCCAGGACAACAGCCTCCACCTGCGTGGTTCAGCTGAACGCACCACTGGAACTACCCTCCCCCCCTTGCAGGAATTATACACCAGGAGGTGTAGTAGCAGAGCCCGCAGGATCATGAAGGATCCTCATCACCCCAACAACGGACTGTTCCAGCTGCTGCGGTCAGGCAAGCGCCGCCGCAGTCACACAGCTAGAACAGAGCGACTGAGACTGAGTTTTTTCCTGCAAGCCATTAGAACTGTCAATGCTGACCTCACCAGGGGTCCTAACTGAGCCATACACATAGGCTCCACTACCTACTGTACTATATGTAGCATACTGTACCGCATACTGTGTCACTGTTCAGGGTTGTTCGTGATGCCGTATTGCTGTGCCGTACTGTTGTATACTGTGCTGTATTATCCCAAACACTACCTCACTCTATTCACATTCACATGCCACTTTAATGCACATATCTGTATATACATAGGCATATTCCCTCTATCGATTCCATTTTATTTATTTTTATTTTTATTGTATTTTATTCTATATATTTTTCTTTTATTCTATAAGAATTCAACTTACTGCATTACGTTTTAGGAGTCAGTTATTCGGCCTATAGAAAGATTTTTTTTATTTTTATTTTTTCCTAGGACATATTGTGTGCTATCACCGGGTGCGTTGCATTACATTTCACTGCATTTATGTATGAAAGTATGTATATGTATGTGACAAATAAAAAATCTTGAATGTTGAATCTTGAATCTTGAAGACCACTCTAAATTCTTATACATACTATAATACATTTCAATGAGACATACATTATCAGCTTTTTTATTTTTCGTGCATTTGAATCTAATGAGTATATTAGTCAATGTATTATCACCTCTAGTTAATTATTTTTATTCTTTTTCCAATTTAATTGATTTTATTTCTATTTATTTTATTTCATTTTATTTTAATATTCATTTATTTATTTATTTTCTTCTGTCATACTTGTTCTCCGCCCCTCTTGTCAGGGGGAGTCGACTAAGTTCCACTCTGTATGAAGCACCACCCCTTGCTCCACCTCTTAAATTTAAGCACAGCTTCCAGTTTGCTCTGGTCGTCAGCGAGCGAACATCCTGTTTTAGCTCCCCTAGGCCACGCACAGAGTCATAAATCAAAGCTGGTTTCTTGCACTCAGCAGCCGAAACACAAAACCTCTTCTCTTGCATCAAAAGCACAACTTTTCCTTCTATTTCACCATGACTATCTGCTCCTTTAACCAACAGGAATCACAGCAAGCACTGTCACACACATTCCAAGCACAAAAAGAAAAAACTCACACACCAACCAAACAATTCACAAATCCTACTCATAATTCAGAGCAGAAGATTTTCTTTTCTTTTCTGAATGTGTACATGCATGTGTAGGCAGACTGTTTCTGGTGATTCTAGTCCTTCTCTCAAGAAGTTATCAAATACATAAAGTCCTGTGAAGGTTTATATCCTTTATCAAATGTATAAAACGTCCTTGAAAGATAAAGGGAGAGAACCGAGCCGGATGGATTCTCTGTCGAATTAACTCGGGCGGGCTCTTTTATGCCAAAGACAACATTTACCATTTGGTTCCCCTACATAGGTCACAGGTCACAATTCACCTCCCTAATCACCGGGACCCCTGATGATCCTCCTCTCTGCAGGTTAATGATGCTACTGACTCTCTCTGCTCCACCTTGAGCTCATGTCTGGATAGCCTGTGCCCACTATCCACCAGACCTGCTCGATCAACCCAGTCGCACCCTTGGCTGACTGACACCCCCCGGACAACGCGCACTGACCTCAGAGCAGCCGAGAGGAAATGGCAAAATCCAAAACAATTGAAGATCTTGCAAGCTACCAGACACTGCTGTCCTCCTTCTCTTCCAGCATCACTGCTGCTAAGAAGGCCTTCTTCAACGATAGGATCAACGGTGCCACAGACACACGTAAGTTATTCGCCACCTTCAAGTCTCTGCTTTACCCTCCACAACCTCCCCCAGCTACTAACCTCACTGCTGACTGCCTTGCCTCCTTTTTAATTAACAAAGTGGCAGCCATCAGCAGCCGATTCACTAAACAACTTACTCACAACCTGTCTTCTCCAGCCCTAGGCTCATCGTTCCCTGGTTTCACCCCCCTCGCTGAACGTGAGGTATCTAAACCACTAACATGTAGCCGTTCTACTACCTGTCCGCTTGATCCGATCCCATCTAACCTCCTTCAAGCCATATCACAGACTATCACCCCGGCAATCACACATATGATTAATTCTTCCCTAACTTCCGGCACTTTCCCCTCCGCTTTCAAAGTGGCTCGGGTCGACACCACTGCTCAAAAAACCCTCACTCGATCCCAATCAAGTAGAAAACTATCGGCTGGTCTCTCTCCTCCCATTCCTTTCCAAAACCTTAGAGAGGGCGGTCTCTAGACAGGTTACAGAGTACCTGTCAAGAAACAACTTTCTTGATCCACTTCAATCTGGCTTCAAAAGTGGTCACTCCACCGAAACAGCCCTGTTGTCTGTGACAGAGGCCTTAAAAACTGCTAGAGCTGCTGCCAAATCCTCGGTTCTCATTCTTCTAGACTCAATCATAGCATACTCCTGTCCATACTCTCAAGTATGGGCATAACGGGCAGTGCACTTTCCTGGTTCGAATCTTACCTTACTGGGCGCTCGTTCAGTGTGACATGGCGAGGCCAGCTGTCTGTGCCTCACTACCTCACCACAGGGGTGCCCCAAGGCTCGGTGCTAGGACCCCTCCTATTTGCCATACCACCTCACTGGGCCCGATCATCCGCTCACATTGGTTTTCATATCACTGCTATGCGGATGATACTCAACTCTATCTGCCATTCCCGCCCGACGACCCTACTGTCTCGACGCGGAGTGTCTCGCTGACATATCCACATGGATGAAGGATTATCATCTTCAACTAAATCTGGCGAAAACGGAACTGCTGGTCTTCCCGGCCAAACAAGGTATTTATCACAACATTGATATTAAAATCGACTCTCTATCTCTTGTTCCTCCCAAGGCTGCAAGGACGGAAGGATTAATGGTGTCATTATTGATGACCAACTGACATTCTTGGACCATGTTGCCGCCGTCTCCCGGTCCTGCCGCTTCGCACTACTCAACATCCGAAAAGTCAGGCCGTACCTGACCCAATATGCCACTCAACTGCTGGTACAAACCTTGGTGATGTCCCATCTCGACTACTGCAACGCCGTCTTAACAGGCTTGCCGGCCTGTGCGGTGAAGCCACTACAGATGATACAGAATGCGGCAGCGCGACTGTTGTTCAACCAGCCAAAGAGGGCACATGTCACTCCGCTGCTCATCGAGCTCCACTGGTTACCTGTAGCCGCCCGCATCAAGTTCAAGTCTCTTATGCTGGCCTACACAGTGATTGCTGGGAATGCTCCCGCCTACTTAAATGCTCTTGTAAGAGCACATGTTGCCCCCTGGATGCTGCGCTCGTCAAATGAGCGTCGCCTGGCTCTGCCGGCCATACAGCCACGGCAATCCAGGCTATTCTCATTTGTAGTTCCACGTTGGTGGAACGAGCTGCCAAAAATGACCAGAGCAGGGACCTCCCTCTCTGTCTTTAAGAAGCACTGGAAGACCCAGCTCTTCAGTGAGTACCTCCTGTCCTAACCTACAATTACTTAGCACCAACTTGCAGTATTTATTGTTACACTAATGTTGTTACACTAATCTCTGTCGCAATGTAGCTTGAATGTTATTCTCCCTTGTAAGTCGCTTTGGATTAAAGCGTCTGCTAAATTACTAAATGTAAATGTATGTTAATGTAAATGTATACCCCTGCCCAACAATGGATCCAGGTGTGTGTTAAAGTAGTGAGATTAAAAAGTTTAACTCGGAGGAATGATCTTCACCTCGACGGTCGTGTTGTTCAGCACTGTTCAGCAGCTCTGTGAACTGTGTTTCCCATGAAATCTAACGAGAATATTTAACTCCACGGTTTAACATGTATCTACTATTTATAAGTCAAACTCAGTTTTAAAAATACATTGAGAGATGAAAAAAAACCACAAAGGAACACAAATCTGGAAAAATCATTTTTTCAACTTATTTGGCTGCTCATGGAGATTTTAGAAATGCACAAAATTGTGGGTTTGCTGTGGTGGGTCACATTTTTTGTCATTCTTGCTATTGACTCTCAATATGTGAGATTGGTTTAGGCTCAACTTGAGATGCCTTTGCCAGCAAGGACCAAATGTGTGACACGGTGTGTCATGGCTGGTCCCCTCTTTGTGTCTTTGGAGGCTTTTCTACAAAATAAACAATTAAATTTGTTTGTGGTACTAGGGAACTTGAGCCAGATTTACACTGAATCCACCAAAAACACAAGATGTCCAATTCATTTCCTTGGAGAGTCGGAAACCGCATGCAGAAAGCCCTGACGCTCTCGGGTCTGGAATGCCTTGAAATTTGACAACCCTTGTGACAAATTTTGGTTCTGATGCTGCTGCGCCTCAAGCCCAGCGACGTGCATTACAAGCTCATTAGGCTTCGATTCAGAGAGCGAGCGAGTGAATCTTTGACTCTCAAACTGAAAATAACTACTGAAGATTAAATTAATGTGGGCAAAAGGTCAAAGCATTTGGCATAATTCATATTGGATGTGACTGATTTACACTTGGCGGTATTCCTGTGAAAATTCCATTCACAACTGAAAGCCAAACCGACTCTTCTGACTCTCATTCATCGTTCACCGGAAGTCCTCCATCACTCACTATGGCTTACACCAACTGAATCAAATTAACGAAGTCAAAGAATTGAACAAATAATTTGACCAAGTCACTCTTCAACAAACTAATCCCACAAAAGGGTCAAACTTTAAATCACTAATTCGTACCTGGTGGAAAAGCGGCGCCTTTTCTCTCTCTGACCACTAGACATCTGCAGTGGTTTCTTGTGTCTATCTCTCCAGAGACCTTGTACACACTCACACACACTCTTCTCTTCACCCCACAAATTGATCAGCCGCTGGTAGTTTGTCCTGGACAAGCTCAAATTTCCTCTCTTATTACGGAGGATTGATGTTAGCAGTGGAGTTAAAAGAGTGCGCGTGCACACACACACACACACACACACACACACACACACACATTAACACAAATATATTCACACGCACACTCAGCATATGCCCAAAACACACACCAAAAATGAAGATGTAGTTCACAGCCATACTTAACGCACCACTCAGGTGCTCACATTCCCTTAGACATGCAGATGCACAATGCCCCCCACCCCCCGACACACACACATACAGACACATAGGTTGATAGACACACATACACACACACTGAATAAACTCAACAACGTAACACACACGTAATTTACATAACACACCCACATAAAGATGACCAGGACTTAACCAGCTTACCTTAAGTAGACAGCCATAGCTCTGGCCAATCATGATGGCCTGGTAATTGGTTTCCATTAGATGTGTCTGTTCCTTCCTTCCCATCAGGATGTGCATAAAGGGGGCTTGCCCTCAATTAACAGCTAGGCCACTTGTTACACGAACACACACACAAGAACCCCAATGTTCAAAAAGCCTTTTGCAAGGGTGGATAATGAAGAGGGTACATCCACCTTGGAACACCGTTTAACCACTGGAGAGGTTAAGGGAGATAGAGGGAGATGGAGAGAGAGATTGGGGTAAGGTGGAGGTGGGGTTGCTTCTCGCCAGGTACACAGAGGTATGTAATTAATTATGAACACTCACCTGCCCCAGCCAAGAGTGGATGTAACTTTTCAAAACTGTTCCTCAGCATTCTTGTAAGTAAGATCCTAGGAAATTCTACTCATACATCGTACTCTGGTTTTCATGATGTGGTGCAATTAACTTCACCACTTTACATCTTTTCACTAACAAATGGCTGCTAGTAGAGAGAACTCCAAGGACCTGTTTGAAGACATTTCAACAATATTTTATGCCAACCAATCCAACAAAAACTTTGTCAGTTAACAGCCAACATGATAACAATGGTTTATCTCTAGATTGCACTTGCAGATTGTGTGGATGTAGGAGACACTGAAGTTAAGCATTGAAATCTGAAAATTGACAATAAATTGTATTCCATGATAGTGATGGAGGGCTGTGAGTACGGAACCAGTGGAATTAGCCACTAGGGAGGCCTATATGGTACTGGTGGGGATAGAGGGTAGCCACTGGGCATGGTTCTGGTTGTTTGGGATTATCACTGTATGTATAGCCAGAAGAGTGGTAAGCACTGGGTGCCAGACGTTGGTATAGATAGAGGTTACTTTGGGACGCCAGAATGTTGTGCCTTCTGGACATGTAGAGGGCCTAATTCAACAAAAAAATGCTGAAATAGGCTGCCCACTTGATAACCTCAGTCAAATACTCATGGCGGCACTTATAGTAGTTTTCACAGCTTGGTAGCCAACTGAGCGATTTGGAGGAGTGATGAAAGACTTGACTTGACTTAGTTGGTGACTTGGCAGAGTAAAAAGATTTGTGACCCAGAAGAGTCGTTTTGGCTCTGAGTTGTGAATGGAATTCTCATAAGAATCATTTAATCTCATCATAATTATTTATTTAGGGATAATACTAAGTAATATTCAGTCAGCAATTAAATATGAATTATGCCAAATGCCTTAAGCATTCATATAATCCTCAGTAATTATGTGAATTGGCGAGCGAGCAAGAGAGAGCGTGGGGGAGTGAATCTTGGACTGAAAATAATTACTGAGAATTAAATTCAGAGCCAACCAACTCTTCTTGCTCTCTTTCATCGTTATCGTGAATCTGGATTCGTGAACATAGCGATCAAATTACAATTTTGCATGTGTCATGCCCGTCTCCTGAATCGTTCATATGATTCAGCTGCTATGCAATCGTTGTTGGGTCTTGCATCATTACACATGACAACTTCAGTGAAATACTTGCATGGGAGCTAGGTTTATGGAGATTTATGGTGGCACTGCAGGTACTCTCCTCATTGACAGGGTGCAGGTTTGTGAAGTTGTTTTCTAAACTGGCTAGCTTCTGTGTATGCAGCTCCCTAATTATCAATACATGGAATTTAAAAACTAGATGCTGTGTAATATTGAATATTCACAATTTGATAATACTGCTGCATTTGCAGGTACGTTTTGAATGCTGCTACATCTAGTTGCAAGGGTTACAGGTCCTTTTAGAGTTTGATACGTTTATTACAGACACTTTAGCTTGCAATTAGGTACAGTTTGGCAGGCAATGGTAGTTCTAAAGTCGTACAAACTTTCAATTCTTTTTGCAGCTCTCCCTTGGATAAATTTGCCTGACTACCTGTGTCTGCCACTGCCTTCTTGAACCATGGCCATCTAAAGCCATGTTTCCACCTATTCTAACCAGAAACTGTTTTTTGAAGAAACTAAAAGGTTCCTTCAGACCGTTGACCGTTGTCTGTGTTTCCACCAGAGTCTAAAGACCCACAAAGATAATACAAATTAGCCTGCTGACGTATTAAATAGCGACCGCTGTTTTTACGCGTCAAACGGTTCCATTCGAGTCCAGTAGGTGGCTGCAATGCCGCAATACACGGGGTCCAGTTTATTTGTTTTAGGTATGAGTTCGTTTTTTTTTTTTTCTTTGAAGTGCATCTAAATTTACTAAACTTACAAACATCAAACGTCACGGAGTTAATTCGTGGAATTATGTCCATAGTGATCTTTTTTTTAATATTGTGACTGACCTTGACAATGGCTTCTTTATGTCTGATTTTCTGATTTTCAGCTATGTTTCCACATCTGTAACAATAACAAAGAGAAACTTTGTAATTACTTTACATAACAATAATAATAACAACATGTTATATTGTTAATATAATAGATACATGTTTGTTTTAATTACTACTTTATTGTATTTTTTCATTTAATAGTCTACAATTGGAAAATTCAGTTGAATAGATTACCTGTCTATTATTGTAATGGAGACAACATTTATGGAGCTTTAACATTCATTTGTCATGAGAATTATTATGGAAGAACTTGTCAATAACACTTTCTGTCTTTCTTTTAACTCTGTTACGTTTAGCTACAGGAAACCGTTTATACATGACGTTTCTTAAAAAAAATACATAAATTTTTTATTTTTATCCAAATATTGTCATTGTAATAACTTACCTTGTTGTTTGTCAGTACATCTGGAGTCACAGTGACAGCGAGTGATGTTGGGTCTCGTGCGCCTCAATGATGACGTATTTACTGTACGTAGGTTTACGTATTGAGGAAGTATTTATGAGGTTGACAACCTCATACACCCAAACCAAGATCCAATATTAGAACAGTTGTGGCAGTCAGAAGCAGCAGGGAAGATGGCTGTGATACAGTCGCAGTACATAAGAATTGGTCCGCAGGGAGTAGTGATGGAGGTCCATGATCAACCAGGTGGAAAAGCAATACTGAATTGGTATCATATGTCTAATATGACACCGCATGTCACCTTGCTGATAAATAAAGGATACGAATCCAAGGACTTGATATGATGAAGCAGGAAAAGGAAAAAGAACGGGTGAAAACAGATTATCCTCTGATACTCACATCTAAATTCAACCGTTTTATCAAAATACTTTCTTTCACAGAAATGGAAGGAGAGTTACAGGAAATTTAAACAACTGAGAAGTGACAGATGGAGGAGATAGTGGAGAGATGCAGACAGGATGTGTTAAGGGAGAATGGAACAGGTAATTCAAGGACAAGTATGGTCCAAAAACCTAAGCCGGAAGCAGAGACAGGAATAGAAGCTACAACAGACGGTTTGAAAGCACCAGGGGTTTTGATAGAAATTCAGAGTTGTTGTGACACCCATGTGTTGCCTGTACTGAAGGCGGATAAACAAAAATGGCGGTGTGGGAGTTTCTTCCCACAGTTAATCATTCAGGGAGGGAGACGGAGTCTTCGATAACTTCTGGTACGCAAACATGGCTTGAGTTTTATTGTCCATTTCAGTCCGGCACGCAGCCTACAATTATATATATATATACTGTATTTATATCTGAGGATCTATTCTAATGGTTGTTAATTGTCCTCTCGGCGCAGGAGGAATAGAGTTCCGCTCTTGGGCTGCTCACGAGCCTGTGCACCGCTCTCCTTTGTAAGACAGACAAAAACATTAAGAAAACTCTCTGCCTTGATTCGAGGCAGCTTGTTTGCTGCAGAAAAGGGAACCGTGCTATTGTCTGCAGCCGGTGCTTGAACACGTCCTTTTGTCCACCTCATGCAGCTAGTGCATTATCTATAAGCTGTAAATGATGTCGTAGAGGATCAGCAGGCCGAGGTTCAAAATCCGCACACGCTGTTGACTAATGTACCCCCAGACGCCAAGTACTTCACAGTAATTGATTTGTGTGGAGCTTTTTTCAGTGTTCCACTGGCACAGGAGAGCCAGCATATATTTGCATTCACATACAAAGGAAAACAGAACACGTAGACACGCATGCCTCAAGGTTTTAAACACTCACCACATATTTTTAATCAGGTTTTGAAAGCTGACTTAGAGGAACTGGTGCTGGATGGGACGCGGATTCAATATGTGGATGATTTACTTGTGTGCTCCACAGCATTAGAACAGTGTCATAGTGACTTAATGGCTGTGTTGCAAAAATTAGCAGGAGGAGGGCATGAAGTGTCCCAGAAAAAATGACAGTATTGTCAACCAGAGGGAGAGTATTTGGGCTTTACGATAACCCATTGTGGTGGGTGGGGTGGCTAAAGTACGCTTTTAAAACCGCCCCTCTCAGAGAAAAAATGAAAAATGCAGACCAGACTAATTTGTATGCTCGGTTGACATGAAACTGTGACGCTGTAACAGCTTTAACACATTAGCAAACCTGTATTAATCGACACCGTTCATTTTGTTGGTGGCAAATTGTAGTCAAAATTATGCTTCTGCCGTTCTGATGCAGGAAACATGGAGTGGCCTTTGAAAACAACCCATAGCATACTATAGCACCAAACTGGATGCAGTAGCCCAGGGCTACCCTCCATGCTATCAGCACCTAGCTGCAGTACAGTATACATATGATAAAAATAATGGGGATGGTAGCTCAGGCGGTAGAGCTGGTGGTCTAGTGATCTAAAGGTTGCTAGTTTGATCCCAGGCTCCTCCTGTTAGCATGCTCTAGTGTCCTTGAGCAAGACACTTAACCCCTAATTGCTCCTGATGGCTGCGTCCGTCAGTGATTGAACAATTGTAAGTCGCTTTGGATAAAAGCGTCTGCTAAATATAATGTAATGTAAAGCGTCAACGATTACAATGGGACATCCGGCTAATGTCAGCTGTCAGCTGACATTAGCCGCTGTTAGCATCCGCCGCCGAGCTATCAAGCTATCCCTGCTAGCTAGCAGGATTCCTTCTTCTCCTGGGTCTTCAGCTCGGATTTCCTTCTACCTAGATACTTGGATTATCCCCCACTGGATTGAATTTTGGCACGCTACCCAGACTGTTCGTGACTTCTCTCCTACTCCCGTCATTACACTGCAGGATGCGGCAGGATGCTCGGCTTCTCGTTCTCTGCTCGTAGCCTGCTGGCTATCTGCTGCTGTCGATATGGTGCTCAAATACTCCTCTCTCGATCTTCGGATGTTTTCATGTTAATCTGTGCCCTTCTGTCTGGACGTTATTAAATCACTCAGACTTTTACAATGACCCCGCTATATACTATATACATAGGGGATGGTAGCTCAGGAGGTAGAGCTAGTGATCTAAAGGTTGCTGGTTCGATCCCAGGCTCCTCCTGCAAGCATGCTGTAGTGTCCTTGAGCAAGACAATTAACCCCTAATTGCTCCTGATGGCTGCGTCCGTCGGTGTTTGAACAATTGTAAGTCGCTTTGGATAAAAGCGTCTGCTAAATGACTTAATGTAAATGTAATACACAGAACATCCCGACACAAGATTATTCACTGGGATTCCACTGGTGCTCGCCCATTTCCTGTAAATCATACTCTGCGCACTTCCGTGTTTCACATCGACATCATCACAGCGGGCATCACATGCGCACCAGCTGTCTGAAGCCCTTGCTCTGTGCTGACAGTATCACTTCTCCCATCCTGCCTGACACCTCTACTGCTTCCTTCATGCTGCTCAACACCCACTCCTTAAATAATAAAGCACTATTTATCCATGACATTATCACTGACTGAGAACTTGATTTTCTATGTCTAAGTGAGACATGGCAAAATCAGCAGGACTTTATAACACTCAACCAAGCCACTCCCCCAGGATATGTGTATCTTCAGAAACCCCGCTCCATCGGCGGTGGGCTGGCTGTTATCCACCGACATTTTTTGAGTGTATTAGATTTTCACCCTCTGGATCTCCTACACTCCAGATTGTCTTCATTTGCCGCATCCCCAAGGCCCCCACCAACTTCATGTCTGAGCTTACCAAGCTATTGTCCTCTGTCTGCTCCAAGTCTCCATCTCCCCTCCTGCTGCGAGACTTAAATATCCACGTAGACTCCTCCAGTTGCAGCTTTGCTGCTGAATTCCTGTCACTGTTGGACTTTTTTAACATCATGCAGCATGTCCAAGGACCCACCCACACTAAAGGTCACACTTTGGACCTAGTCTGTCCCCCCCCCCCCCCTGCAGTGCCTGGACCTGGCAGTATCGGACCATCACGCCGTCCTCTTCACCGTCCCTGTCCCCCTGCCCATGCAGCGCCCTGGTCGTTCCATCACCTTCAGGAATATTATGTCTGTCTATGCCAGCTCTATCTGACCTGCTTGTGACCGTCCTGGCCCTGGCTCCCGCTGACACTAAAGTGGACACAATTCACCAACAACTCCTGGTTCCTGCCCCCTCTCCTCCCAACGTGTCCCAGACACTGGGCAGTGTGCCCCCAGTTGCCCCCCTCCACCCCCAATGCTCTCTCTCTTCCAGGTTGGCGACCAAAGCCAAAGCCTCCACCTGCTCCCTGAGCCCTATGGCAACGGCGTCGGTGAATGCCTGCCTTCCTACACTCTGCCCTTCCATCGCAGACATAATCAACTCCTCCCTAGCATCTGGTACAGTTCCCCCCAGTCTCAAAATCGCCTCCATCACTCCCATCCGGAAGAAGCCTGGTCTGGACCCTGACAATCTTAACAACTACAGGCCGATCTCCAACCTTCCATTCCTCTGTAGGGGCTTGGAAAGAGCTGTGACCGCCCAGCTCCATCAACATCTGTGCAACCATGAGCTCTACGAACCCCTGCAGTCAGCCTACAGAACACACCACAGCACAGAGACCGCCCTAATCAAGATTACCAACGACCTCCTCCTTGCTGCAGACACCAGTAACATCAGTATCCTCATCCTCCTGGACCTTTCTGCTGCTTTTGACATGGTTTCCCTCACAATCCTCCTCAAATGCCTATCCGACCTCCTTGGCATCACTGGAACAGCTCCGTCATGGTTTCACTCCTATCTATCAAATAGAACTCAGTTTGTCAAGATCAACGGCTCCTCCTCCCCCCATGCCCCAGTCAACCATGGTGTCCCTCAAGGCACTGTGCTCGGTCCAACACTCTTCACCATCTATCGGCTCCCCCTCGGCCAGATCATTCGTCACCATGGTCTCAACTTCCACTGCTACGCTGATGATACAAAGCTTTATCTCAGCCCCTCACCATCCACTCTGCTCCCCCCACAGTCCCTGGTCAACTGCCTTCATGCCATAAAAACCTGGATGACAACTAACCTACTCCAACTCAACAGCAAAAAGTAAGAGCTCATGGTTGTGGCCCCAAAGCCGCGGCTCAGGAAGGTTGGAGATCTCCTTCTCCTCGTCGGCGGCTGTTCCATCAACACATCTCCCGAGGTCCGCAACCTGGATGTTATCCTGGACTCTACTCTCTCCTTTTAGTCACATGTCAAATCCATCACCAACTCTGCCTTCTATCACCTCAAAAACTACTCCATCTCTCACTCTCAGACTCCATGGCTCAAATCCTCATCCATGCTTTCATCACCTCCCGGTTGGACTACTGTAACAGAGTCCTGTTCGGGTTTTCCAACAAAGCCCTGGACAGGCTCCAGTATGTGCAGAACTCAGCTGCCAGGGTTGACACCCACACCAAGCCCTGGCAGCACATCATCTCCACCCTCATCCACCTCCACTAGCTCCCGGTCAAGTTCCGCATCTCCTACAAACTTCTCCTCACAAACCAATCCCTTCATGCACTCGGTCCCCAATACCTGTCCGACTTCCTCTACCAGCACAATCCATCCCGGAACTTGTGGTCCTCAAACATGGGTCTGCTGTCCATCCCCTGTACCAGATTACAAAGTCCCGGGGACAGAGCCTTCAGTGTGGCAGCCCCCACCCTATGGAATTCTCTCCCTCCCGTAATCCGTAATGCCCCAACCCTGGACATTTTCAAAACAACCCTCAAGACCCCCCTTTTCACCATGGCCTTTCCCCATTTGTTAGTTGGTTTAGATATTCCTTTGTTTTGTTTTGGTTCCTCTCCCTTAATCTGTCACCCCCCCCCCCCCTTGCCCCTCTCCTGTAAAGCCATCTTGGGTTCTTTGAAAAGTGCTCTACAAATTTAAGTGAAGTTATTATTTTAGATGATCTTATCAGAATACAGGAGAAGGTGAGTGTGTAAGAACACAGTATGTAGATGAAAACAGGGGCCAAGGACGAGGACGGCCTTGGAGGGCCCAGGATGGACAGTTTGTGGCTCCTACAGTATCACTAGGATTTCTCATTACTGAGGCACATGGTTTTGACCATTGTGCAAGGGGGGAAGTGGTAAGGAGAAATAAAAAGCAAGGATATTGGTCTCCATATGATGATATTGGTCTCATGTCTACAATGAATGGTAGACGTGCATCATGCTGAATGTGAAGTATGAGCCCAAAATAACATGCGAAAAGGCATCACTACACCTTCAGGACGTATTCAAACACCAGAAGGACCTGGATTATGTGGATATGATTAAAAAGGTTATTGGTAAAAGGTATATGCTGGTGATAGTAGACAGATTCAGTAGATGGGTGGAAGCTGTTCCATCAGCAGAGTTGGAGCAAGGACAGTAATTAAGTTCATGACTACAGCAGAAATACCTAGATTTGGTTTTCCAACAGAGATCAGCTCAGATAATGGAAAATCATTCATACAGAAGGCAGTGAAACAAGTGATGCAGCACCTGAGAATAAGCAAAGGCATGTTACTTGGATGCATGTCCCAAAGGAAAGGCCTCTGAAAAGGCAGAGGGGTGAGGGGCTCACTTTGAGTGACCTGTGACCTCACTCAGAGGTAGAGAGGGCTCCTATGTAATTATCTCCATATGGTGGAAAACTTTGAAAAATTGGAAGACAAGGAGGAGTAAATGCTTTGAAAAGAATATATGACTTTGTGAAGCAAAGAGCTTTCAGTGTACTCTGCAGACCTCACTCAGGCTGGTTCTCTCTTAATGAAAAGTATTATCCGTGTATCCAACTTACCTGAAGTGCTGCCTATTTGTTTAAAGAACCTAAGACTGGGGTTTTCTCCATGATAGGCCATATTCCATATCCTGTTAGAGACAAATTTAACACCAACTAACATGCTGTTATTGTAGGTTACAATGAACCTTGATTTAGCCAAAGCCATGTTTGGCAGCATTTGGATCTTAACCGAGGCATCCATAGAGACATGAGCCGAAATACAGTGCCTCATGCCACTCTACCTACATTCTAAGACTTAATATGACAAATGTGAAGCTGGTGCTTCCCCTGCATGGTGCTTCTAATAACAGAGGAGACAGGTCATCCTTGAGTTGCTGTTTTTCATCATTGTTGTCATTTGATGTGAGTATGAAGTCTCCTTGGCAGAGCAAAGTTTTGGTCTAGGGTTACAAATTAGGTGCAATTTGTATGAGACACCACAATTGTTGATGACATCTGAACATGTAATTTGAGAGGCTGATATTCTAGGTTAGAAGCAGCAGTTGTATGTTCACTTAAGAAGAGCTTGTTGATCCGTGCGTGTGATTCACGCTTTGAGGTGGAGCGGTCCCAGGTTCAAATCACAGATGAGCTCTAAGAGTGAATTTGTATCCTTCCAGGGCATTGTTCATTGTCCAGATGGAAGGCACAGAATTTGTTCATGGCCATATACCATATCCTGATAGAGACCAATTTACTTGCTCTTATGGTAGGTTACAATGAACCTTGATTTAACCAAAGCCATGTTTGGCAGCATTCTGATCTTAACCGAGGCATCCGTAGAGACTGGAGCAAAAATACAGTGTCTAATGCCACTCTATCTACATTTAAAGACTTAATATGACAAATGTGAAGCCGGTGCTTGCCTACATGGTTCTTCTAATAACAGAGGAGACAGACAAGGCGACAGGTCATCATTTTTTACCTGCACTGGCTGGCTTGCTAATCAGCATCGTTAAACTAGGGGTCTAGGGCTTTGTTGGGCAAAACATATGATTCTCATTTTGGGTGTGAGAGGTCCTGGTTCATACCCTGGATAGACCCACAAGCTTTGAGAAACTTTGATCAGAGTTCTTCTGGACAGGTTTGTAATGTTTAAACAACAACAGTCACATTTCTCTAGGTAAATACAAGGATTGCCCGATATAGCTATAATACTTTGAAAGAGAATTAACACAATTTTTTTGCTGTTTGAGTAGGATGTCTCCTTGGCAGAGCAACAGTTTGGCCTAGGATTACATGGAATTTGTATAAGACACCACCATTGTTGATGACTTCTGGACATGTAATTTGAGGGACTGATATTTGAGGTTTGAAGCATCAGTTGTATGTTAACTTGAGAAAAGCACTGTCAAGCTTGGCAGTGGTTGGATTTAAATAAATAGAATGGAGCCAAAATACAGCATCGTAGACCACTAGGCCACTGTACCACAATTGTCAGCTTTGGATCACAGATGTGGAGTTAAAATATCCAAGATGACAAGTCAAAATTTGTAAAATGTCACTGGAGAGCAGAGTTCAATCTAACATGCAACATGCAAAATCTGTTTTTGCTCAGTCGGAACTCACAAGTACACATTTAAGGCTTCTACTGCTTCTTCTTCATGAATGTGGCAAAACAACGGCCAATCCTGAGATATTCAGGAAGACTAAACAAAGCAAGAGAATAGAGGTTGGACAAAATGGTTTTACAAGCTCAGATAGCACCGCAAGAATTAAAATTCACGGACGAACAAATTACTTTTACTGTCAAGGTAGAAGGAGAACAGCTATGTGGGGAAGCTATGCACCAGAAACACAAACTTCTCACCTGGGGACCAGACCAGTGTAAAATAGATATCCGGAAAGAACAAACCTACTGGTGTTTTAGGATACAACCACAAAAACAATGGGACCACGATAAAAATAAGTATAAATTAGAAATAAGAAGAGGTCAGTTTCTGCAAATAAAATTAGAAATAACAACAGATCGTAAACAAGAACCAGAAGCCTCTTGTATTACACAACAGCAAAACGACAAGGCCTCTCAGTCGGAAAAAGTAAGCCAAAAGTAAACACAACTTTTGATAAAGTAAACGCAACTCCATTGGTTGATAACATAGACCCAACTCTGATTATGGGTAAAGTTGGCCCAACCCCAGTTACTACTAAAAAAGATGAAACTTCAGTAGCCAATAAGCTAGCACAAACTTTGGTTTCTAACAAATTAGAAAGAGCTTCAGTGACAATAGAACCAAAAATAACTTAACTATGACTGTGGAGAAAACAACGGCCGCGAACAAACCAACAAACGCCTTAAAAACAATTGGTAATGATAACAATGCAAGTCACACCTTATAGGTTAAAATGTAAACAACAAATGGTACAGCAGCCAATTTACAGAGTGAAGTGAATTGTACAACAACAATGCAAAGAAAGGCAGAGACGAGCCCAACAATGACCCCAAAAGAGAATATACTAAGCACAAAGGTGACTAGGATATCGATGGCCAATTCTGAAAATACTCTGAATAAGACGATAATGTCGACAATCTCTAATGTGACTACTATGACTAAAATCATAACAACAATACCAACACCTATATCCGAGATACGTGTGTAGTTTCTGAATGAATGTGATGTGTTGATGAATGAAGGAGTGACCGCTGACGTTGACTTGATTAAAATAATAGTTTTATTACACAAATCAGCATCAAACCAGACTTGCCTAGGATGTCCAGGAGAGACCCAAGCCGGATGGAATCTCTGCCAAGCGACGCTCTGCACTCGCTTTCAAAGCTGTACAGAGATAACATACCATATCTTGTCCCAACACACAGGTGCCCGCTCAGGCTCTGCCATAAATCTATACATTTCCTCCTCTGGACAAGCTGAAGAAATCAACAAAATTCCTCTCCCATAGGGCCTCTGAATAGACCTAACCCTAACCCGTTGTTATTTCCGTTCTCCGTATGACATGGAGGCAATAAATCTAATCGTAACATACGTTACTATTATTCCCACACTATATCTCAGCTTTGGGAGCTCATTGACCTATTCACTTCAAACCTTCCAGACACCTCACGTGCAAAATCAGTGTTCAATGCAACTGGGAGTGTTGACCCCCTCTCAACAGCAAGAACCTTAAGGCAGTATAAACTTGACCCCTATGGACGCACAATTAGGGTAAGAAAAAAAGACCGGTTGTATGAATGAGCAAAAGCAAATAGTTGGTATAAATGGGTGGAGTTCACCGGAAAACAAATAAGACGCAGACAACTGTTATTTATGTAGTACAAGTCGTCAGAATGCATTGTATGTAATTAACACTAAATACAATTGTGAATTATGTAGAGAAGAGAAGAGGCAGCAAATCAGAGGCTTAGAAGAGAAAGAGTTGAGGAAACAGGCCGAACTGAATAAAACACGAACAACAAGTAATACAGTATATTCTCATATCATAATAAGGTAGTAGTGTGTTCAATGCAATGTTTACTGTACCTAGGATCAAGTGTATACAACAAGTATTACAAAGCTAAATGGGATGGAAGTCCTGTGAACCTAATTATGAAAAGATGTCGAGCTATGGACATAAGTCTATCCAACGCAGTAGGTGAAGTAACATTACCAATAGGAACAGATTTTCAAATAGAGGAAGGATGAGAGTTTTATCAAAATGACGAAGGAAGCGCAACTGCTAGTCATGTGGGCAGTGTGGAAGAAGCGCAATGTGGGATCATTTGGAATGTCACCATATATGATAACAAGCGGATCGAACTACGAAGACAATCACCTGTTATAAAAGGTGACCAGTACCTAAAAGACCCTGGTCAAATGGCTAAGAAGTCATTTGTGTCATCCCTGCTGGGTGATAGTGTATATCAAAAAAAGGATAAAGTGGTGGCAGACCAATTTTGGATCTGCGGTAATAGGATTCGTTGCCCGTAATATCTAAACTGTGGAGAGGTAGAAGCGCAAGAGTACAAATGGTTACAGAAATTGTGTTATTACCCTCATTAGATGGGGTTGATGGTAACTTTGAAACCAAGGAGCTAAAAAGGCGAAAAAGAGCATACGAATTAGACGAGAGTGTAAAAATTGATAACATAGGACAACCTAAAGGTATACCCCAAAAAGTTCAAAGCACGAGATGAAGTAGCGGCGGGATTTGAAACAATACCAGCCAGAGGAATATCCAAAAACACAGAATGGATCAATTACATCCATTATAATCACAAAGGTCTATTAATTACACGGATGACGCTTTATCCGCCTTAGGGGAACAATTGAAAGCCACAAGAGCTGTGGCTTGGCAAAATAGGCAAGCTTTAGATTGGCTCTTAGCAGAAAAAGGAGGAGTGTGTGCATTCATAGGCGAAGTGTGTTGCACTTTTATCCCAAATAATATCTCGCCAGATGGATTGTTCCCTCTTGCAATAAATAAACTTAAAAAGCTAAGACAACGCAGGTAAAAATATGGAATATGGAATATGGAAAAATTTGGTTTGCATGGCTAGATTTAAAAATGGGATGATGGGGAATGATGTTCACCAAAATAGGTATAATACTCTTGGTGCCACTAATAATAATGGGTTTAATTTTTTTCTGTTCTATTCCCATAATGAGATCCATGATAGCGTCAAGGTTGAGCAAACAAATGATCCTCACGTCATGGGACATAGTCCAGTCAAAAGGATTAGAATGGGAACATGTTGGAGAAGGAAGCCAGAGTGATGATTAAGATGATAAAGAATATGGACTCACAAAGGCCTAAGCTTTGAAAGGCCATGATGAATCAATGCATGTTGAAACAAATTGAATGGTCAGGTTTTTCAAGTTTTTATTCTAGTGTCATGTATTCTTTGTTATAATCATATAATGTGTCATATTTTTAATATCATACCAAAGGTTTTTTACTTTTATATTATGATGTGTTTTTCTAATCATATACTTTGTAATATAGGCTAATTGATTGATGGGATGGAAACAATTAAAGGTATAAGACATTTGGAAATCAGGTTGTGAATTCTGATTAAAGAAAAAAACATTTTTCTGATAACCAAATGTGAATACTGATGATTTATCTAGCTGTCCGGAAAGTAGCCATATATGATTGTGAATTGACAAATATATGTCAATTGATGTTTGGGACATAGTAAGCCCCAAAGGGGAAGTATATGGGAGAAATTTACTATAACATTCAATGGTAAAATATAAGTATTATCTTGCCTACACGCTATATGAATTAAATAAGTGTGGGGAAATATTGAGTAAAGGAGATACCACTCTCCCCCAGTGCTGGCACAATATGCCACCAAAAGATATTAAAGGGTGAATGAATTGAGGAAGAAGAATCTTTATTTGTCACAGGACAACACATGCACATGCTTTTTTGATGGTGGCCGGTGAAATGCAGACTCTGCATTTCACCCATATTGGCTTGTCCTTCATCCGGGGGGGGCAGCCAGGAGCAGTGGGCAGCATTCGATGACGCGCCCGGGGACCTGGTTCCAGATGTCCATCGCTGGTCAGACGATGTTGTGTGCATGTTTTAGGTGGGACGAGATCTCGGACGACATCGGGCTTATTCAGAGCGATATGGCCATGCGTCGTGAGCAGATGAAGATGGGAGCGAGAGGTGCCAGTGGTGACCACCAAATCGAGCGTGTGGCCTTTGGTGTGGGTGGGTTCTTGAACGTGCTGTATAATGTTAAAACAGTCCAACAGTGACAGGAAATCTATGGCAAACATGATGAGTTCACATCCCAAAGAATGCATTTCTGAGGGAAAATTGTCAGGACTGGTTGTAAATTGTCACGAGTGGTCAAAAGTTCTGATGACTGGTCTGAAATTGTTTTGTGAACACCATGACCACCTGTTAATTAAACATTGTGTAGATATGAAGCTGTGTCCTCTTCAGCATATAATAGGTATGAGTTCACATCCTGAATCATATGTGGTTGTAGCAGAGGGGACACCCTTGCAGAGGATGGTGTTGATTCATGAACATTGGGGTTATGGTCACTCTGCTTTCAAGAACCCTGGATAGGACTTTCACCCACAATGTCTGGTGTTGGAGGAAATTGTCAAGAACGCTTGTGTGATCAGCATCAACTGCTCCAGCAAATGGGAGGTGGTAGAAGAGGCTACTCCATTGACATCAGGGATTGGGGTGCAGTACGCTCACAATGGACCACGTTACTTTTGAGAGCCCCAGGTAGGGCCCTGAGCCCATGAGCCCTTCATCCCTTGTTTGGAAGGCCAGTGCCTTATCCACTAGGCCGGTACTTTGGCCTGCACCTTGAACAAAGTGCTCAATTTTCATGCACAATGGCAATAAGGTAGAGAAACAATTTCTTGGCAATTTACTGTTATGAAATTGCTCAATTCTTGACAGCTTAGGAAAAACCATTGTGAACAGTTTCAACAGCAAGCAAATACTTTTTCTAGATTACAAAGTATACACTTCTTGTTAATAAGCATGAGGTCACATCCCAAAGAAAACATTTCTGAGGGAAAATTGTCATGAGTGATCAAAGGTTCTCATGCCTGGTCTGAAATTGTTTCGCAATCAGCATCAACAACTGTTAAATACACGTTGGTAGGAAGCTTTTTCCATGTCAACATATGTTAGAATGAGTTGAGCATGAGGCCTTGGCAGAAGATGGTTGTGATCCATTGACCTCCGGATTATGGGCCCAGGACACATCCGCTGGTAACTCTGCTCATAAACTCCTTAAGTGGGACTTGAATTCACAATACCTGGTTTAGGAGGGGAGACTTGTCACGACTGGTAAGAAAATGTGAAATTGTTTTGTGAACAGCATGATACCTGTTCATTAAATGTTGTGTAAATAAGAAGCTGATTCCTTTTCAACATATAATTAGCATGAGTTCACATCTTGAATCATATATTGTGGTAGCAAAGCGGAAGCCTTTGTGGAGGATGGTATTGATCCATCAACATCGGGGTGACTCTAATTTTTAGAACCCCAGATAGGACTTGAGCCCACAATCTTTTGTTGAGGAGGTGAAATTGTCATGACTGGTCTTGAAATCTTCATCAGTGTTTGGAAGTTGACGTGACTGGATAGTAATTGTTTTGTGGACAGAATGACCACCTGCTCAATATGTCGAAAATTGGTAAAAAGCTTTTTTGGTTGTAGGATGACACTGGCACGAGTCCAGATCCTGGTTTGGGAGGTGAAACTGTCAAGCATGTTTGTGTGATGAGCATCAATACCTCTAGCAAACGGAGGTCTAAAAAGAGGATGGTTTGGATCCATCAACATCATGGTTCTGGGGCCAGTACGCTCTCACTAAACCACTCTGCTTTTGAGAGCCCCAGGTAGGACTTGAGCCCACAATCCCTTGTTTAGGAGGTGAAATCGGCAAGACTAGAGGGAAATTGTCATGAATGGCTGGAAAATGTTTTCCGATCAGCAACAACAACTGGTAGATAGATGATTATTCGGTAAGAAGCATTTTCCTTCTCAACCTATCATTAGCGGGAGATCAGGTCCAAATGTAATGCTAAGGCCTTATCAGAGGACGGTTTTGATCAAGAAATCTCTGGATTTTAGGGGCAGGAAGCCTCAGCGGTGAGCTCTGATCATAAGCACATCAGGTGGGACTCGGACGCACAATCCATGCTGAAGGAGGGGATAACTATCAAGACTCGTTGCTCACGAGTGTTTAAAAGCTGTCATGACCACCTGCTCAACACATGGAGAGTATATAACTTGAAATTAGCACAAGTCCACATCTTACGGTACCAAATGCGCGGCATTAGCAGAGGATGGTTTCGATCCATCGACC
Organism: Zeus faber; assembly: GCF_960531495.2. Lineage (NCBI taxonomy): Eukaryota > Metazoa > Chordata > Actinopteri > Zeiformes > Zeidae > Zeus > Zeus faber. Next base: position 17,336 of record NW_028293157.1, on the reverse strand, counting down.
TCTGGGTTATGGGCCCAGCACGCTTCCGCTGCGCCACTCTGCTTTTGAGAACCACATGTGGTACTTGTGCACACAATCCCTTTTTAGGAGGTGAAATCATCAAGAGTGGAGGGAAATTTTCCTGAATGGTTGGAAGATGTTTTGCAATCAGCATCAACACATGGTAAATAGATGATTTATAGGTAAGAAACAGTTTCCTCCTCAACATATAGTTAGCTATAGTTCATGTCCACAAGCATTTAGTCTGATAGTTAAGCTAAGGCCTTAACAGAGAATGCTTTCATCAATCAATCTCTGGGTTTTGGGGCCAGCATGCCTCTGCTGGCAACTCTACTTATAAGCACATCAGATGGGACTCGTACACACAATCCCTGGTTAAGGAGGGGAAAATTGTCATGACTGGTCTTGAAATCTTCATCAGTGTTTGGAAGTTGCCATGACTGGACAGTAATTGTTTTGTGGACAGCATGACCACCTGCTCAAAATGTCCAGAGTTGGTAAAAAGCTTCTTTGGTTGCAAGATGACCTTAGCCCAAGTCCACATCCTGGTTTGCGAGGTGAAACTGTCAATAATGTTTGTGTGATGAGCATCAATACCTCTAGCAAACGGGAGGTCCTAAAAGAGGATGGTTTGGATCCAACAACATCATGGTTCTAGGGCCAGTACACTCTCACTGCACCACTCTGCTTTTGAGATTCCCCAGGTAGGACTTGAGCCCACAATCCCTTGTTTAGGAGGTGAAATCATCGAGAGTGGAGGGAAATTGTCATGAATGGCTGGAAAATGTTTTCCGATCAGCACCTGGTAGATAGATGATTTATAGGTAAGAAGCATCTCCCTCCTCAACATACTGGTAGCGGGAGTTCAGGTCCAAATGCATTTGGTCCAATTGTAACGGAAAGGCCTTATCAGAAAATGGTTTTGATCAATTAATCTCCGGATTTTAGGGGCGGGAATCCTCAGCAGTGAGCTCTGCTCATAAGCACATCAGGTGGGACTGGGACGCACAATCCATGCTGAAGGAGGGGATAACTATCAAGACTCGTTGCTCACGAGTGTTTAAAAGCTGTCATGACCACCTGCTCAACACATGGAGAGTATATAACTTGAAATTAGCACAAGTCCACATCTTATGGTACCAAATGCAAGGACCTAGCAGAGGATGGTTTCGATCCATCGATCTCTGGGTTATGGGCCCAGCACGCTTCCGCTGCGCCACTCTGCTTTTGAGAACCACATGTGGTACTTGAGCACACAATCCCTTTTTGGGAGGTGAAATCATCAAGAGTGGAGGGAAATTTTCCTGAATGGTTGGAAGATGTTTTGCAATCAGCATCAACACCTGGTAAATAGATTATTTATAGGTAAGAAGCAGTTTCCTCCTCAACATATAGTTAGCTAGAGTTCATGTCCACATGCATTTGGTTTGATAGTAAAGGTAAGGCCTTAACAGAGGATGCTTTTATCAATCAATCTCTGGGTTTTGGGGCCAGCATGCCTCTCCTGGTATGGGAGAAATTTACTAGTACATTTAAAAGAAATATGTTCATAATATTCTACCATTAAATAAGAGAGAACATTCGTTATCTTGCCCATATGCTATATGAATGAAGTAAGTGTGTGTGAGACAGGGGTCAGCAAAGACCTGAATAAGTGCTTTGTTGACTGTGGGCCATGTGACATGGGAAGGTGTGTGAATGCAACCATCCCCTCATAAAATGTGGCCTGGACTAGTGTCGGGAGGTTTGTTGTTGTAACTGATGTCAAAGAATGCAGACAAATGGCTTCTTTGCACTATTGACCGTATAGGAGGAAGGAAGGGATCCTAATTGAGTAAACAGATTTACTTTCTCTACCAACAGAAAGAGGTTAAAAGGAGGAGTCCATGAGCGGCTCGGCAGTTCTTTGCCAAACCAACTCAGATTCTGTTGTCACTTCTTGCAAGTGATAATAAAGTCTTATATCTTCAGACCTCGACTCTCTCGAACTTCTCTTCTTCAGTTTAATTGTTAGATGCAGTTTTTTCCACTACATATTTGGCGTTGTCGGCAGGATTGAAGAACAGGGACCCGCCGGCTGCTGGGCTGTGGGTCGGGGACCGGCAAGGGTCACACAAAAACGGGTGGCCACCCAATTTGAAAAGGTAAGCATTGTTCTTACCTATTAGTTTAGTAAATTTGTGTGATCATTGTCTGCCCGATTCTCATGCCCGGTGGTAGGTTTTGTGTCTCTCCAAAAAGAACCAAAAGCATACATGTAAAGAAGGAGGAGAGAGAAAGAGAGTGGCTTGGAATGAAGTTGACGCATGCATGCACACACAACGCTCTGTGATTTATACACATTGTAGCAGAGTGTGGAAACGGGCCTGTATAGATCTCTTTTATTTCTGGTAAGCAGGTTAGTGACGTCCTGTATAAGATCTATTTTTGGTAAGCAGGGTAGAGACGGCCTGTATAGATCTCTTTTATTTCTGGTAAGCAGGTTAGTGACGTCCTGTATAAGATCTATTTTTGGTAAGCAGGGTAGAGACGGCCTGTATAGGTCTATCTTTAATTTTGTCTGCGGGTAATCATATAGAAAGTCCATTAAAAGCATAGGGACAGTGCTCAGAGGCTTGTCACTCATGTGATTATCTATTATAAGTTTTTTTTTTCCTGTATAGGATCTATTTTTGGTAAGCAGGGTAGAGACGGCCTGTATAGATCTCTTTAATTTTGTCTGTGGGTAATCATAAAGAAAGTCCATTAAAAGCATAGGGACAGTGCTCAGAGGCTAATCACTCATGTGATTATCTATTTTAAGTTTGTTTTGAAGTTTAAAAATCTGGGGTAATCCCTCTGACGAGAGGGCCCAGTTGGTCGAAAGAGTTATTTTGTGTTGTTTTGTGTTTGTTAGGAGCTTTGTTATGTGTTGGTAAATCTGGGATACCGCCTTTCAAGAGAGAAAGGGTCTGCATAGTCAGAGAATTGTGTTTGTCTTCGTCTATTGTAGTTAATTAGCTTAGAGAAGGAGTTCTAGAAGTAATAGATAGAGATATGGGTGAAGATAAGGTATTGTAATTAACAACTAATATAAAATACATTTCTAATAATAGGGCCGAGCAGAGTGGCTTGGGAAGCCTGTAGAGAGCAGGGGTTAGAAGAGAGGGAGAAGACAGAGGAAAAGGCGTGAACGTAAACTGTGGTGAATAAAAATAAAGTAAAACTAGATAATTTATAGTTACATACATTAGTATCATGGCACCTACAGCCGTGGAAATATTGACTAAAAAAAACCCTTTAAATAAAGAGGAGATAATAAAAATCTCAGCCAAATGGGGTAAGAGGACTGCCAAATTGGGAACAAAGTGGCCAGAGGGAGGAACATTTGATGCAACGGTGTGTGAAGAAATGGAGGTGATGATGAAGAATCACAAAATAAATAAAACCGGGAAAAAAGCGATTGAGAAAAGAGAAAGAGAGAGGATAATATTAGCAATGTTTCAAAAAGAAGGTACAAAGTGGAGGCAGAGAGAAAGAACAGCTAGGGAAATGTTGAGTGGAGTTGAGGAAGTTGAAAAGGTTCAGCCACCTCCATATAACACAGGACAGTACCCAATGATAACAGGTACGGTAGAGGTTAAAGGGGAGGTTAAGCTGGACAAAGAGAGGGATAAGGCTTGTAGAACACAGAGAGGGAGAGGACCACCCTTACAGATGGACTGTTATAAAGGCCTTAGAAGGACATCAAACGAGTGGAGTAGTGATAGCGGAAGTGATAGTGATGGAGACGAGGTGGTTAATAGAGGAAGAAGGTTAAAAGATAGCCAGATGGAGATGACAGCGGAGCGCAGCCATGAGGGAGAGAGCTTCAGTGGGACACCAGGGAAAGAAAGGGAGGGGGCCGAGCCCAGCAGCAGTATATCAGCGCAAGTTCCCCTAATGTTCGACTTGCAAGAGGAACTTAGGAGATCACAAAGGAAGAAAAGAGCAGCTAAGACTTATTCAGGAATATATCCTATCCTGGTAAAAGGACAACAAGCCCAATATATCCCATGGGGGTCCCAAGATTTAGAAGGATTGGTAAAAAAGTTACCTAATATTAACAAAGGGGCTGCAAAGTGGATAGGGATGTTTGAGGAAAACACCATAGGAATATAATGGCGGTGGGTGATCTGAAAGCTTTGTTGGCCAGAGTGTTGGGGATAGAGAAGATGAAGAGCATACTAACAAACGGGGGTTTGAGCCTACTGTTGGACGAGGCCTCTGATGGAACCACATTTGACGCTTATAGACAAAGAACTTGGACCGCACTCAGATGCGAGTACCCAGTCTGTATTGACCACAAGATCCTGAAAGGTCACACAATAGGCGATACAGAGAACCCTGCAACATTCCTGCAGAACCAAGTTAGGAGGTGGCAATTGGAGACGGAGAAAGATCCAGAAAATGATGGATTGATCTCGATGCTGTTCAGAAATGCCATAATAGAAGCATTGTCTGGGCCGGTCAAAAGCAAGCTAGGAGATGTGGTGGGACTGACCTCATCAATGCCCCATAAAGAGTTCAGCGATCATCTGGTCCACGCAGTGGAGAGATATCGACAAAACGAACAGAAGATTCAAGAACAAAGCAAAGAGGTGCAGAGAAAGCTGACTCAGCTTCAGCTAGAAGTACTCACGAAGAAAGAAAAGAAAAAGCAGGCGGTTGTTGTGAAACCAGATGTTGCAACAATGCAAAACGTCCAACAGGCCCCGCCACAGATCCAACCTCTTCAACAGACACTACCCCCCCGCCACGACAGCCTCAGAGCCAAGGGTCACTCACCCCACCTGTGGTTAATGTATAAACGCAGAATAGTGGGAACACACAGAACCAGTATAGGGGACAGCGAGAATATTCAAGGTATATTTAGCAGCAGGGACAGACTAGTTACACCCTGGGACGGGGGACCCCGAGACAGATGAAATCCGAGGCCGAGGCAGGCATAGCTCCCACCATAGAAGGACTAATAAAGGCAGGTGTTATAATAGAGACAAAAAGTAACTGTAACACTCCTTTGCTTCCTGTGCTAAAAGCAGATAAACAAAAATGGCGGTTGGTGCATGATTTGCGAGCTGTCAATGACGTTGTTGAGGACATGCAGGCTGAAGTTCCAAATCCACACACGATGCTGACCAACGTTCCTCCTGATGCCAAGTATTTCACAGTGATTGATTTATGTGGTGCATTTTTCAGTGTACCTCTTGCAGAAGAAAGCAGACATTTGTTCGCATTTACGTATAAAGGTAAACAATACACTTATGCAAGAATGCCACAGGGGTTTAAACATTCTCCACATTTGTTTAATCAGGTGTTGAAAAGTGATTTGAACGAACTGGTACTACATGGTACACTGATACAGTATGTGGACGATCTCCTGATCTGTTCTCCTACATTGGAACAGTGTCATGAGGACTCCATGGCTGTATTAACACGATTGGCAATAGGGGGGCACAAGGTGTCCAGGAAAAAATTACAATACTGCCAGACAGATGTTGAATACTTGGGGAGGCTGATAGCACACCAAACTAAAGCCATAGCACCCAATCAGCTCGAGGGGATTAGCAAAGCACCTAAACCAGACACGGTACGACAAATGATGACATTTCTGGGGATGACAGGGTTTAGTTCAGATTGGATAGAGGACTATGCCCTTAAAACTGCACCATTAAGAGCAATAATGAAGAACGTAGGAACAACTAACCTTCAAGCTAAACTTATGTGGGATGCAGATGCATTGGCAGCGTTTGAAAGCATCAAACGAGAACTTCAGGGAGCAAGTGTATTGGCAACTCCAGACTATATAAAACCATTCCTATTGTATGCAGCAAATAGGAGTCAGGGGTACGCATCAGCAATACTAATGCAAGAATCCTGCAGTGGGAGGCGAAATCAACCCATAGCATATTATAGCTCAAAATTAGATACAGTAGCACAAGGCTACTCACCCTGTTATCAGGGATTAGCTGCGGTACAGTATGGTTATGACAAAGCTTTGTCCATCACGATGGGATATCCGGTAACTATTTTTACACATCATAAAGTTACTGAACTGATTGAACAGGGGAAATTTGTGTTGACAAACGCGAGGTTGTTGGAATATTTGACCTTGCTTACGTTCCCCGATGTTACAATCAGAAGGTGCTCAACGGTGAACCCAGCAGAAAAAATTCCGCATGATTTTGAAGGGACGTCACACGACTGTGTGACTGATTCTCTGAAGTTTACCAAGTGATTGCCTGATTTGTTGTCAACACCACTAATTGGGGCTGAGGAGGAGTTGTTTGTAGATGGTTCGTGCTACAGAGATCATTTGGGTAACCATGCTGGATTTGCAGTAGTACGACAAAACCCGGATAGAACTTTCGCTGTCATTCAAAGTTCTTATTGTAAACAACCATGTTCAACACAGGTGGCTGAATTGAAAGCTCTAACAGCTGCCTGCCGGGAAGGGGCAGATAAAATTGTGAACATATATACTGATTCTGCATATGCACATGGTGTGTGTCATCTGTTCGGAGCAGTATGGAAAATGAGGGGTTTTAAGAAGACTGATGGGTCCCCCATAATGCATTGTGATCAGATTGTGGAACTGATGTTGGCATTGTTGCTACCTAAGCAAGTGGCGATAATCAAATGTCAGGCACACAAGAAAGGAAATGACTATGTCACAAAAGGTAACAGTGCTGCAGATGAGGCGGCCAAGAGAGCCTGTAACAGTTGTGTTTTGATTCAGGCAGTGTTGACTATGCCTGTGGCTTCACCTACTGAAGATGATGTTGTCCGCATGCAAGAGAAGGCTGGTGTCTATGAGCAAAACATGTGGCTAAAGAGGGGTGCGGTGCGCACTCCGACTGGTTTATGGAGAATTCATGACGGGATGTTAGTGGCACCGACCACGTTGTTTAGATTGCTTATCACTAATGCGCATGGTTTTGACCATTGCGCAAGGGGGGAAGTAGTAAGGAGAATCAGAAAACAAGGTTTTTGGTCACCATACTTGCAAACAATGGTTGAAAATCAGCTCAATGAATGTGAAGTATGTGCGAAAAATAATGTAAGAAAAACAATCACCACCCCATTGGGACACATTCCTACACCAGAGGGACCATTTAGACATCTAGTCTTAGACTATGTGGACATGATCAAAAAAGTAAATGGGAAGAGATACATGCTTGTAGTCATATACAGATTTAGCAGATGGGTGGAGGCAGTCCCATCAAAAGATCAGAGTGCGGCTACAGTAATCAAATTTTTGACCAGAGAGGTCATGCCAAGGTTTGGAATTCCAACAGAAATAAGCTCAGACAACGGCTCTGTGTTTATCCAAAAAACTGTTAAACAAGTAATACAGCAATTACATGTCAAACAAAGATTGGGTTGTGTGTATCACCCTCAATCATAAGGAATGGTGGAAAGAGTGAATGGAACAATTAAGACAAAAATTAACAAAATTTGTGCAAGTGCTAAATTGAACTGGGTAGATGCACTCCCATTAGCACTAATAAGTTATCGCATGCAAACTAACAGAATGACACATTTAACTCCGCACGAAATGCTCACGGGTCGACCCATGCCTGCACCTAACCTCAGAGGACCCCATAAGGGTCCTCCACTGGAACAATTGCAATTAGAAATTAGAGAATATATCAAGCAACTAACTGGCATACATAAGCATATATTCCAACAGGAGAAGAACCGAGTACCAGAACCAGAAGACGACCCACCAAGGGGGGTGGAACCAGGCGACCAGGTGTACCTAAGGGTGTTCCGGAGAAGGTGGAACGAGCCCAGGAGAGAAGGACCATACAAAGTCACCAATGCAACCCCAACTGCCATCCAGGTGGAAGGGAGTTCCACCTGGTACCACCTCAACCACTGCACGAAAGCTGCGCAACCCAGGACGAGGGAAGAGAGTGGGGAGGAGTTGGATGCAGACGCACCCGATACTGACCCACCACCCCAAGACCAGACCTAGCCCAGCCAGGATGATGATGATGTTGAAGCTGATGAAGGTGTTCCTGATCCTCTACGGCTTTGGGCAGACCCCAGTGGCCCAAGGACGGATTCAGAGGAAGGATGAAATCACACTAACAGAGCAGATCTGGAACAACCAGGAATCAGATGGTAACAACAGAGAAAACATGACAGTGTTGCAGGAAAGGCTAGCCCCGAGGTATTCAGAAATAGTAAATAGTGTAAGTAAAAAGAGGTCAGAGAGAGAAGCCTTACATATTGAAACACCACCACAAGAAGTAAAATTTGACAATGAACAAATTATCTTAAGTGTTATGGCAGATGGAGAACGTCAATGTGCGGTAATGATGCTCAAGAAGTTCAAACCAATTATCTGGGGACAAGAACAATGCAAAATACGTATTTCAAAGACTCATGCATACTGGTGTTTTACAGTCGAACCTACAAATCAATGGAACTATGAGATAAACCACTACAGATTAGAAATTACGAAACTGCAGATTCCAAATATACGTGAAGATACAAAAATATTTTCCTTATTAAGATGAAATGCCTCTTGCATAATACAAGAGAATAATGATATGACCAAGGCAAATAAAATATTAACTATGGATTCGGACATAATTAATAATAATACTGATATAACAAGCGTCACCGTACAGGGTAGTGTGATAACAACAGATGATGCCGTATCCATTTTTCAGACGGAAGGGACAATCACCACAATAGCTCCAAGAGAAAATGTTTTAAGCACAGAGGCGACAGCAATAGAGGATGGCCATCCTGAAAAAAGATCAAATAAAACAACAAGAGCCATAAAACAGGATATATCTGTTAAACAAGATACATCTGATCACTTCAAATGAAAAATGAAAGTATTAACTGTAGACCGGTTGTATGATCAAGCAATAGGAAATAGCTGGTACAAATGGGAAAATGGGGAACAATATTGGCTCAAATAGGATTAGTTCTTTTGATTGTATTCACAATGATGGGATTGATTTTTTGTTGTTGTATTCCAATACTAAGGTCCATGATAGAATCTAGGCTAAACAAGCAAATGTTCCTTATGTCCAAAGGCATAGGTGAGGAGAAAGGATTAGAATGGGAATATGTTGGGAATAAAAGCCAGAGTGAATATGGGGATGATGACATGGAAGGGGAGAAATTCAAGGTTTGACCTGGCCTTGAGGAGGCTCACATGTGATTGTGCTAGTAACCTCTCCATGTGGGTCACACCCTTGTTAAGCAGGATGAACACTGAACTCATCAAATAACCGGACATGAAGATGCTGATGAAAGCTGAAGCAACGACTACAATAATGCCCAAAACCCCCCACAAACATACAGCACACCAATACATGAAGATCACCTGATCATCCACGACAATGCATGCTGAAAGTTTGTTTAATTTTGTGTTATGCATTCATTGAAGTACTTATATTATGTTTTTTCAGGTTATGGGTTGTAGAGAGTTAATGATTTAGATGTTTTTCACGATTTATAGAGGAAATAACACATGCAGGACTCTACTTAAATAACAGGCTGCCGCTTACATGACATTCATAACTGAACTCATTATTCTAAGTGATTTACTAAGTTAACTTGTACTCATGTTAAGATGTTTTGCAATAATATGCAATTTGATATAAGTATGCTAAAGGTTTTTATGTTAACTTTTAATTTTTGTATTGCATGTTTTTATATTCGATTATATATTGCATTATGGGTACCAACTCAGAGGATTGAAACACTTATAGGGTATCGCACAATTGGTAACCTTTTTTAACTTGCTTAAGTAAAAGGTTCAGGTTGAAAACCCTGAAACAGGTTGAAATTCCTGTGATGATAAGAAAGCAAGACGTTTTTTCCAGGTAATCAAATGTGAATACTGTTCGTTTATCTAGCAGTCCGGCAAGTAGTCATCTGTAAATTGGGGTTATTAAAGATAATGGTAATTGACATTGGGACTTAATAAGTCCCAAAGGGGGGATATATGGGAGAAATTTACTAGTACATTTAAAATAAATATGTTCGTTATATTCTACCATTAAATAAGAAAGAACATTCGTTATCTTGCCCATATGCTATATGAATGAAGTAAGTTTGTGTGAGACAGGGGTCAGCAAAGACGTGAATAAGTGCTTTGTTGACTGTGGGCCATGTGACGTGGGAAGGTGTGTGAATGCAAACATCCCCTCATAAAATGTGGCCTGGACTAGTGTCGGGAGGTTTGTTGTTGTAACTGATGTCAAAGAATGCAGACAAATGGCTTCTTTGCACTATTGACCGTATAGGAGGAGGGAAGGGATCCTAATTGAGTAAACAGATTTACATTCTCGACCAACAGAAAGAGGTTAAAAGGAGGAGTCCATGAGTGGCTCGGCAGTTCTTTGCCAAACCAACTCAGATTCTGTTGTCACTTCTTGCAAGTGATAATAAAGTCTTATATCTTCAGACCTCGACTCTCTCGAACTTCTCTTCTTCAGTTTAATTGTTAGATGCAGTTTTTTCCACTACAACGCATGGAGAAAAGACAAACAAAACTTGGCATTCTGCAACTGTTCGCAAAGCAGGGACAGGCATGGTTCGAAGCTGCAAAGGAAAAAAGAGAACAAAGTAGACAAGAAATAAAGAAAAATGAAAAGGAAACAGAAAAATTGATGGAGAAGATTACCACACCCCCACCCCCAGTCCGCTGGGGTGAGGCGACGGGAGAAGAAAGCACATGGATGGAGCTTCTGGTCGTGAGTCCTTTGGGACAAAACGGCCCCCACTCCCACATCGGAAGCATCCACCTCCACCACGAAGGGTAGGGTAGGCTCTGGTGTGGCCAGGACAGGGGCAGCGGTGAACCGCGTCTTGAGAGCCCTGACCGCCCCCTCAGCCTCCGCAGTCCAGGCGAAGCGGGCTGTGGATGTCCTAGTGAGGGCGGTGAGGGGAGCTGCCACAGTGCTAAAACCCCGAATGAATCGCCTGTAAAAATTGGCAAACCCGAGGAAGCGCTGCACCTGTTTGACCGAGGTGGGTGGTGGCCAGTCCCGGACGGCTTCGGTCTTGGCAGGATCCATCTGGACGTGACCCTCGGTGATGACAAACCCCAGGAACTGAACGGTGGTGGCGTGGAACTCACTCTTCTCCAGCTTCACATAGAGGCCATTGGCGAGCAGGCGGTGAAGGACCTGTCTCACATGTTCGGGAAGGGTCCTGGAGAAGATGAGGATGTCATCGATGTAGACGAACACGGAGCGGTTGAGAAACTCACGGAGGACGTCGTTTACAAAGGCCTGGAAGACAGCGGGAGCATTGGCCAATCCAAAAGGCATGACCAGGTATTCATAATGGCCGGTAGGTGTGTTGAAGGCGGTCTTCCACTCATCCCCCTCGCGGACACGGACGAGATTGTATGCGTTTCGAAGATCGAGTTTGGTGAAGATGGTGGCGCCTTGCAGTTGCTCGAAAGATGTGGACATGAGAGGAAGGGGGTAGCGATTCTTGACAGTGATCTTGTTCAGACCACGGTAATCAATGCAGGGACGCAGGCCGCCATCCTTCTTACCCACGAAGAAAAACCCTGCGCCCGCCGGGGAGGTAGAAGGGCGGATGAAACCTGAGGTGAGCGCCCCCCGGATGTACTCCTCCATGGCTGTAGTCTCAGGGGCAGAGAGAGAGAAGAGACGTCCCCGAGGAGGGCAGGTGCCAGGCGGAAGGTCGATGGCGCAGTCATAGGACCGATGGGGAGGAAGCGTGGTGGCCCGTCTCTTGCTGAAGACCTCCCTCAGATCGGCATACTTGTGGGGCACTCGTGAAAACTCGGGATGGATGGGACCTTGAATACGGACTGGAGCCCGGACACGGACAGGAACTCCGGAGTGGGCAGGGGTTGGGAAGGGGCCCGAGCTTGGACACGGACTGGAGACTCGAGAGGGTGAGAAGACGGACTAGAACGAAGACAGGTGGTGTGGCAGGCAGGGCCCCATTCGGTGAGACGCCCGGAGGCCCAGTCCAGATGTGGGTTGTGACGGGAAAACATTCAGAGGTAATCCAGCTCCACCTCATCCACTCTCCTGAGTTTCCACTGGTCCTGGGCTACCCATGGCTAGCCCAGGACCAGTGGAAACTCAGGAGAGTGGATGAGGTGGAGCTGGATTACCTCTGAATGTTTTCCCTCCAGTGACAGCCAAAGGGGGGCGGTGAGATGGCACACGCTACCGGAACCCAGTGGTCTTCCATCCAGGGCTGTCACAGTGAGAGGATGCTCTAGAGGTGCCAGAGGGAGCTTTAGGGCCTTTGCTAGCCCTACATCCAGGAAGCTACCTGCCGCGCCGGAATCCACCATAGCTTGGAGGGAGTGATGTTGATCTCCCCAGGCGAGGGAGGCAGCCAGCAGGACCCTGGTCGCCTCGAGAGAGAAGGTTGGCCTCGTCGCAGTTCTCCCTACCCTGGACGAGAGTTGGCTTTTCCCGAGAGCTCAGGGCAGGAAGAACGGAAATGCCCAGGGATCCCACAGTACAAGCAGCAGCGCTCTCTCATCCGCCGGTCACGTTCGGACCGAGAGAGCCGTGTGCTGCCTACTTGCATCGGCTCCTCCCTTGATGCTGGAGGCGAGCTCGGGATAGCCAGGAGATGCTCGGGAGGCCTCGTCCCCAGAGCCGCTCTGCGCGCTGGTATTGGTGAAGCAGGGAAAACGCGTTCCCCTCGTCTCTCCCGGAGGCGGTTGTCCACCCGAATCGCTGCATCGATGAGCGTGTCCAGGTCCTCCTGCGCCTCCCGGGATGCCAGCACGTCCTTGACACCCTCATGGAAGGCCTCGATGAGTGCCTCGCTGTTCCATCCAGACGCCACGGCGAGGGTGCGGAATGCGATGGCGTAGTCCGCCACGCTCTGTCCCCCCTGGTGGAGCCGGAGTAGCCGTGTCGACGCCTCCCTCCCACTGACTGAGTGGACGAACACTCGGCGCATCTCCCCGGCAAAAGCCTGGTAGCTGGAGCAGGCCGGGGTTTGCCGATTCCAGATGGCTGTGGCCCAGGAGAGTGCTTTGCCGGTGAGTAGCGTAACAGATAATGAAATTGTTGCATGCAATGACAAAACCAAAGGAAATAGCTGTAGCTAAGTGTGCAGCACACAAAATGGACACGTCAAGGGTCACACAAGGTAACAAAGTGGCTGATGAGGCTGCAAAAGCAGTTACAGGAGCAAACAAAGCAGGCAAGGTTCTTCTGGTCAAGAGGACTTGGAAGATAAAATCATGCTCAGAGATGTGATTGCAATGCAAGAAGAGGCGTGGGCCATAGATAAACAATTATGGTTGGACCGAGGGGCCACACAAGATTCTGCTGGTACGTGGAGAAATCATGAAGGACTGATGGTAGCACCCCCCGACCTACTAGGTCTGATGATTCAGGAAGCACATGGGTTATCCCATGTTGCAAGGGGGAGGTAAGGAGAAAAATCCCAAAAGTGTATGGTTTTTGGGAACCGTATATGCTTGAGCAAATTGATTATGTCAAAGGCAGATGTACAATCTGTCTTAAAAACAATGTTAGGAGGGGTGTGATGAGTCCACCTGGTCACATTCCAACTCCGACAGGTACTATACGTGAGTTGGTTGTGGATTTTGTTGACATGATAAGATAATAAGGAGGTAAAAGGTACATGTTTGTCGTCGTGGATAGATTTTCACGGTGGCCTGAGGCATGTCCAAACAAGCGTAAAGATGCTCTGTCAGTTGCCAAGCCAAGTTCTTGTGTCGTAAGGTCATAAGCAGGTGGGGACTTCCAGATCGAATGTCCTCAGATAATGAGAAAGAGTTTGTGGATAGAACAGTAAAATTAATTCAGAAAAAAATTGGGAATTAAACAACGTTTAGGTGCTGTTTATCATCCACATCGCCAAGTTGTTTGTGAAAAAATGAATGGTGTGCTGAAAAAATCCCATTGTTAAAATTTGTCAACACACAGATCTGAATTGGTTAATCATATATTGGAATAATGTTAAAGTATACTGCAAAAGGGAAATTATTATACTGTATTTGATGTTTGTGCAAGATACTGGCTGGTGATTCTTTCTTTCAGGACCAGTCAGAGGATGGCTTTGTCCAGAGATCCTAACAGCCTGATGGACTTGAACACTCAAACATGGACACACGAAAATGGAGGATGAAAATGGATGGCGGACCCTGAAAGAGGACATCATGATCAGAGGGGTCGAGTGAAATATCACCATCGTTGATTGTGTTAAAAAAGCAAGAGTTCAATACATACATAAGTGTCCTGAATGTTTTTATAATATTGGAGTTTGTTTATTACATTGTAACCTGTATTATTGATGAATATCCTGTACCCTACACTAGATATTTTTAGCAAGACATATTACTTTGATTTGCTATTGTTTTCTTTGAGTTGTCTGTAGTAGGAATGCAGACCTCAGACCCACGTCTGATGGAGTGTTGTTCGGGTGGGATTGTGTGTGAGTGTATGTGTTCTAAGCTAATGTGAGTGGGATAAAAATTTTGGGATGGCTGAGAAGCACGCTTGGGTAGAAGCGTGTGTGGTCTATTGTGTGTTGTATGTGCTGAGTATGAGTTTTGGCACTGGGAGAGATAGGCGAGTCACGACCGGATCAATCCAGGGGCGCAGCAGACAGGGGATCAACCATGCAGACCCCCCCCCCCCCCCCCCCCCGGACCCAACCGTGCCCCAGTGCGCCCACCTCCCCTACCTTGTGGCAGCCAACCTACAGCAATCAGCCAAGGGCGCAGAGCGGTCCGCCATGCACCTCTGCCATGTTGTGCAGCTCCGCGCCCTCATCAGGCCCCTGGCCAGCCCCCAGCCGCCGAGCATGCAGACTACAGAACAGGGGGCGTAAACTAAGATTGTATAGCTTTTTTCCCATGAGATGGCAGTGATTCAATCAAGTTTATTTTGACAGGCTCACTGTTACTGTAAAACAAACATCCTTCATCCTGTTTCACAATGACCTACTTCGAACGCAGGTTAGAATGAAGGAAAATAGGGAGGGACAATTAACTCAGGCCGGTTCTGAAGAAATAGCATACAGCTTTGTGCTAAAGGCATTTTAATGGGGAAGTTTTCATTGATTGCTTATTGATTTCAAAAATTTTTATCGAGCTCTGCGCAATAAGGGATTTCATGCATTCAAATAAAAGCTGACTTTCTGTAATACACAGTCAACTTGTTAAAGCAGGGCATGGAATGACATGTGAGGTTGTCAAATCAGGACAGTGCTTAGAATCGGTGACCTGAATTCATAGAGGTGTGTCAGTGGACAAAGAGTAGAACTCAACTGAAGTAGGTTTCACCAAGATATGAACTCGGATCACTGGATTCAAAGTCCAAAGTGCTAACCATTACACCATGGAACCTCTGACACCCAAATCTAGAATCATGCCACTAGACCAATGAGCCAAGCACAGCTGAAGTAGCCTCGAAAACCAGAACGGCAGCCTGAGTTGGATTGGTTGGAGGCAAAATCTAAGTCAGCTGTCCATGGCCTTGATCCAAGCTGGTATATCTTTTTTTTTTCTTGCATTCAAATAAAAGCCCACTTTCTGTAATACACCTTCAACTTGTTGATTTAGAGCATCAAATGACATGTGAGGTTGTCAAACAAGGCTTTTGTAGCTAATTTTAAGAATGTGTGACCCAAATTCATAGACGTGGTTTCATAGATGTGTCAGAAGACTTTCAGAGTGCGAAGGGAAGAACTGCACTGAGATTTGAACTTGGATCACTGGATTCAGCGTTGAAAGTGCTAACCGTAACAGCACCACGTGTGGGTTTGCCCTGTCCTTCTTGACAATGCAGAAGTTGAGCATCTCCCAGCAGCATATCAGGTAGATGGGAATGTCCCTCGGGCCTTGGTGAAGCCCTGGGGCGCTTAATGTGCTTGCTGCAGATATTGGCAAAGAGGCAGTATCGTAAAGAAAACACTCCACGGTTCTCTGTTGGCAATGTCTCTAGGTGATATTACAATTATCATTAACTCAACTTCTGAACATTTCTTCAACAACTAGGCACATTTCAGAGAATGTCACATTTAAATAAGAGCTAATCAAAATGACTCTGGTTATAAAGGGCACTCTATAAAATCTGACAATAATTGTAATGATGGGGCTCAATATAAGGTACAGCGCTAACTTCAATCAATGTTTTTTTTCATTTATATGCTTGCATGCATTTCATCTCACAATAAGTCCAATTTAGCCCATTAACAAATTGTATTTGTAAGTGTATTTGACAGTTAAATACAAATTGCAAATAAGTCCACGGATGAATGATTTCATTTCTAATTTGTCCAGTGTGTCTAAGAGTTCAGTGGAATCCTTCTTTAGCAGTTCTGATTGTTCTCTGTGAATATCAATGAAAACTACATGCGCAGTTACTTGAGTCGCTGTCAGATTTGTCGATATAATTGTGGTTATTTTCTGACTGATGTCATTGAATATCGCATTGGGAGGCAGTATGTTTTAATTTTCTTACCATGAGTCGACACTAGCATTCTTATCCTGTTACAAGTCCCCTTAGGACGTGAGACTCAGCGGTCCCTCAGCTACATTCATTATTGTACTACATTTGATGAATCATCCCGTACTAACATTCCCTCTCTGAGAGTAGCACTCAAGTCTTCTACGAACCTTTAGATTTCATAACAGCGGAACCATCCTATCCACAATTTCCTTAGATATTCTTACATCAAGAGACTCACATTTAATTGTGAGCATTTTGTGCACAAGCTTCTGAGCTCCTGCTGAAATGGCAGTTGGAGTGTGCAGCTGGCCAGTGGACAGTGGAGCTAAGTTAGCAGCATAAGGTATAGTTGGAACCTGAACCACATCCTGGACGCATGTTTTTATTTTTCTCTGGCACTGGCACCAAACATCTTTGACTGGGAGTGCACTTAATGAGTTTTGACCCCCTGAGCACATGCCCAGCACGAGTCTGAAGTATGTTGCTGGGCAAAATGTAACAGCCACGCATACCATGCCAAGTGCTTTATTATATAGGTGTCCTTCCTCAAGTGTCCTTCCACAGTGTTGGAGTGTGTAACATTAGCAAGTACCGAACCAAACAAATCACTTCACTTTTTCCTGATGGATTCCCACCATCCTTCTCCTTTCTCATTTGTAGAGCGGTGGGTACTCGCTATAATGACTCTGAGAGTAGTTTCTTCCTTGACTGGGACTGTCCACTCCACCTGGGTTTCCACATTACCATCCAAAAATCCTGTCCTACTCAGTAGTATATAAGCCAGGATGGGTCAAAAGCAGAAGATCCATTTCACCAGCCACCATCAAAGCATGTGCATGTGTGTGGTGT